>NW_006400054.1:129029-175227 GCF_000299155.1 Elephantulus edwardii | reverse complement strand
GATGGTGCATAGGGAGCTGGTGTGAATCATGCACAGTGAGTACTGGTGTACAGGGAGCTGGTGTGAATCGTGCACAGTGAGCACTGGTGTACAAGGAGCCATTATAAATCATACACAGTGAGCACTGGTGCAGATCACATACATTGAGTGTTGGCGCAGAGGGAGCTGGTGTGAATCGTGCACAATCAGTGCTGGTGTTGTGAATCATGCCCAGTGGGCACTTGTACACAGGGAGCTGAAATTGTGCACAGTGAGCTGGAATTGTGCACAGTGAGCATTGGTGCATAGGGAACTGGTAGAAGCCCTGTGTGATTCTCCTGGGCCTCTGCCAAAGAGTTGAATTGCTTCTGTGTCATTAGCTATGTTTAACTGTGTTTGGAATGGTCACACCATTTTCCACAGTGGCCATACCATTTTACGGTCCCACCAGCAGTGCACAAGACTTTGAGCCTTTCTGCATCTCCACATGGATGGGGCTGGATCCCACTACCCCTCAATTTATCCCTTGTAATGGGTCTCCTAGGTCCTATCTTGTTTTGATGGGCTCTGAGGACACTGACCACTGGGAACCAGATGGACATGTAACTCAGCTTGTTTGCCACCGTTATGACAGAGTGGGAAGTGCTTGAACACACACGCTGGTGAACGCAGCTGTTTCACGAGCTGGGAACTGTGTTAGTAATGTCAGAGTGTCCTGTGTTTTGCCACTTGAGGCACCCTGGGCATCTAAGTGGCATGATGCCAGTGTTGGCACTCTGAGCCCATGGGGCAGCAACGTCCTCACACGAGGCTGGAAGAGCGTCTGCAGTCATGGGTGGGGCAATTGGCATTTAAGAAATGTCTGAAGAAGAAAAACTATAAGCTTAAAGAGAGAAGAGGCTGGAGAAGTTTGGGTTTGTACCCCCCCCACTTCCCTGCACTTGGCCAGAAGATGCTAAGAATGTTTAGAAGGTCATCCTGTTGCTATGCTTACTCTTCTCCCTGGTCCCTGACTTTGGGCGAGGACCACTTAAAAAAGCTGTCTAGAGACAGATTTTTTTTTTAAAACCAACAGAACCCTCAAAACCACTAAGCTTATGCCAGTGCTGAGCTAAATAATGTTAATTATATAGTTATGGCTGATAATAGAATTACATCATGCTCATGTGGTTATAGTTGACATGTGTGTTGTAACTATGTAGTCTAAATGACATTTGAACACGTTATAATTAACAGTTTTTAATTCATTATACATTGTCCAGGAATTAAATGGGCTATGAAATTTTTGACAACTTTTCTTCACTGTGAAATAAAAATAAATGGACAGATGAAAGAATCCAACACATATGGCCTGTGAAATTCACATCTGAAACTCATTTAACACGGCAGGATATTTTATCAGGGAAGAGAGAGGAAGTCATTCCCCAAGGTGGGTGGACACAGTGATTGTAACGTGGGCTCAAGTATATGAGACAGTGAGGATGGCACAGAACAGAGTTGGGTTCAGATCCAGCGTTTCTGGGGTTGCCTCGGTGGCATCTGATGATGGCAGCATGTCGATTGGGATGGTGCTTGGCTGTCTTGGCACTGGCTGGGTGAGGGAGTCCCCAGCTCGCAGCTCAGCCAGGTCAGCGCATGCAGTCATGCACACGTGTGGTCGGTGGTCAGCAGCATCTGAGCCACAGGGGGTCTGGGAGCCAGCACAGCCCCCTCATGGAGCTATGCCCACGAGCCCCAGGCTTTGGGAACCTTGCTTCTCAGACAGGAGTGTCAGATGACATTAAATCCACGAGTCCTCCTCCTCGCTAAGTTGTCATAGCTGGAGCCACCCTCGCCCGCTGCAGAAGTCTCGTCTTGTCGTGTGAGATGCAAGCTCACATCTTTGGGGGCTCTGTGGTCTGGAGCATGCGGCGGGTATGCCTGGGGCCCTTGTTGTGGGTGGGTGGGCAGGCCACCTTTGGGGGCACTGGTGAGTTCAGGGAGCCATCAGGATGTCTCTGGGTAGTAGCCCTGTCCAGCACTGACTCAGCCGTGAGATCAGCCCGGGTGAGTCCTGTCCTTGCTCCCCAGCATCTTCCTGGGACCAGACATGTGGGCGGTGGGCACTCTCTATGTCCCCCATGGGTGGTGTGAACTTGGCCTGTCCGCAGCCCAGGTGGGAGATTCCTGCTTTAGCTGCTGCGTGGAGCCAGTCACTCCATCTTCGTGTCCCCTGACTGCTCAGAGGGTGGTGGTTCTGATGCCATCTAGTTGATCCTGACTCCTAGAGACCCCACGTGATAGTAGAGCTACCCCCGAGGGTCTTCTGGGCTGCAGTCTTTACAGAACCAGAAAACCAGGTCCTTCTCCTTTGTAACCACTGATGGGTGCAGACCTCGGGTCTTTGGGTAGGCATCTGAGTGCTTAACCCCTGCATCACCAGGGTTCCTTTGTCCAGGGCAGAAGGCACCCGCCGTGGCCAGGTGACTGACCCACAGCCTGTGCAGCCCAGAAAGGCAACCTTTTCCTCTGGACTCACTGCAAGTCCTTGTCAGGAAATGGCCTTCTCCAGTGTCACGGTGTGCCTCTCTCCTGGCTTAGCCTTGATCTGGAAGTGTGGAATGCAAGAGACGCACTGCCAACCAGAAGGTCAGTGTGGTTCTAGCCCACCAGCCCCGCGGAAGGAGAAGGCTGAGGCCGTCTGCTGCCATAAAGATTTACAGTCTGGAAGCCCTGCAGGCAAGTCCTGCAGGGTCGCTGGGAGCAGGACTTGAGGACAGCAGAGCATGGGGCGCAGGAACTGTAAGATGTTTGTCACCCCTCAGTACTCTCCTTCCTGGCCCCTTGCAGTGGGAGGACAGTGTATTAAGTGGTGCTGAAAGGTCATCTCATGTTGGGCTGAGACAGGGATTGACCTGGGAGGAGATGGTGGCATTTCTGTCCCTTTGCATGATGACACCCTGGACTGAGGTTGTCCACCTTTCCTTGGGCAGATGGATTCTGTCAAGTTAAGCAGCTGGCATGGAATATCTATCTGGGTGGTGGAGACAAGATGCAGGCACCCCCCGTCTTACTGCATGCACCCACAGACACCGCATTTTGTATGTTTGAAGGCTTGAGGCAACTGTGAGTGGGCCAGGTATCTCAGCACCATTTTCCCCAACACGTGCTCCCTGCATGTCTCCGCACCTCATTTTTGTCATCTTTGTAAGAACGCAGACTTCTTGTCTGGCTCTTGGACACTGGGGGCTCTGGCACTGGAGCCCATCGAGTTGTGTTGTTACCCAAAGGTGGTGCCTCTCTGCTGGGTCAGATCCCCCAGTTCCTGTGTGGGAGAGAGATGAGCGATCACTTCCTATGGAAGAACCTACTGGGGGGTCAGCTGTGAGGCGGTACCCACTGCACAGGGGGGCTGGTAGTGTAGTGGTTAAAGCACTCAGCTAGAACCTCAAGCTTGGCAGTTTGAATCCACCAGCTGCTTTGTGGGAGAAAGAGGAGGGAGTCTGCTTCCACATTTATTGTTGCTGCTAGGTCCTGTCCAGTCGACCCCAGCTCATAGTGACCTTATGTACAGCGGATCGAAACCATGCACAGTCCTGCACCAGCCTAACCATCTCTGGTACACTCCAGTCCCTTGTTCCAGCCACAGTGTCAGTCCATCTTGTTGAGGGTCTTCCTCTCTCACGCTCACCCTCCACCTTACCCAGCGTGATGTTTTTTTCTGAGAACTAGCCCCTTCTGACAACATGCCGGAAGCATGTGAGACGACGTTTCACCGTCCTTACCGCCACGGGCTCTGTGTGATTGACAGGCTTGGAGTCACCAGGGGACATTTGTCTACTGTCCTGTAGGGTCGCCGTGAATTGCAGTGAACTCAAGGGCATTTGGGTTTGGTTTTGCTTGGTTTTGTCACACCCTTCATAGATGACAGTGGGGTGTGTGGTTGATTATTTTAAGCACATGCCTCCCTGCTGTTACTGCTTCACCTTATAGGCGTGTCTTGTTCAGCTGAACCATAAGGGGGTAAGTTTTGTTCCAGGCCTGAAGAGCTACTTATGCGCACAGTCCAAAGGCTTCCACCAGCCTGGATGGCCAGGAAGCCTGGGTTTTTTCATGACCGAGTTTTGTTCCACATTTCCTGCCAGTCCACCTCGACCCCCTTGTAGCTAGGCCTCTCACTTGCCCAGTGCACCATCCTGGACGCTGGGGAATATGTTTGCCACACCTTCTCCATCTGTCCTAGGAGCATGGGCATGAGGCTGGCACCTGGGGACAGTGTCCTCCAAGAATCCGCCCCCAGGGCCTGCCTGCAGGGACTGGCAGCTCCAGTTCCAGGGATCAGGAGAGCTGGAGAGGGGTGCAGGCACTGAACACCCACAAGCGAGGAGGGCCCTGGTCAGGCTCAAGACGCTGCTCATGCTTCTCCCTTTGACCTGCCACAGGGAACACCTCTCACATGTCATTCACGTCACATACTCAGATCCCTCTAGGTGCCATTGCCTGACCAGGAAGGACCGTACAGAACTGCTCACATCCACTCCCTGAGCCACAGTCCCCCTGGGTTTTTCTCACCCCATTCCATGACATCGCCATCTGTCTGGCTGCTCCCAACTCTGCACTGGGGCCACTCCTGACACCCACCTCCAGGAGCTGAGGCCACCCCAGACACGCCCACACTGCCCCCTCCCCATCTCTGCTGCCATCTGCTCTCGTCTGGCTGCTGAGCCAAACCCACCACTTCCGGTGGACTCCAACTTGGGGAAAGGCTGCAGGACAGAGTGGACTGTCGCTGTGCACTAGGATTTCCAAGGCTGTGACTCTTTACAGAAGAGACTGCTTCCGCTTTACCCCACAGGGCAGCTGATGGGCTTGACCTGCTAACCAAAAAGTCGGCCAAATGACATAACCACTGAGCCACCAGGGCCCCTCTGGGTGCTGGAGCAGTCCCCCGACTGGTCTGCCCTTCCGTCTCTCCACTCTGTCCTTCGAAGCTGGAGTGAGTTTATAATGTAAGCTGGGTTGAAGCCCTCATCTGAGAAATTCTTCTCATGCCTTCCATAAATAAACCTGGAGCTCCTGCCCAGGGCCGCCCTCTTATCACCTGCCTCCGCACCTGTTACCCACGAGCCCCACCCACTCGAGCCTGCTGTCCCATCCTGGGCCCAAGCTTGGCCCCACGTCGGGTTTCTCTCTGTTAATACTCTCTCTGCCTCCATCTTCGGAGCCCTCGTGTTCCTGCCACCCAGTCTTAGCACAGACCCCTAAGGCCACCTCTCTTCCATCTCCACCTGTCTTTGTTTCTGTGTCTATCTGTCCTCCCCACCTCCACTCCCACAGTAATGTAATGCCTCAGTAGCAGAGGCCTTGGAAGTCATTCCTTATGGAAGCAATGCTAGGCATGGACATTCCCACAGGTCATAGGACACAGTACCAGGTGCCATGGAGTTCATGTCAGGTCCTGGTCACCCCACAGATGTCCGAGTAGAAGTGTGCTTCATGGGGTTTTCATTGGCTTTTATTTTTATTAAGCCTACTGCCACACTTTTCTTCCTGTGTGCCTCTGGACAGACTGTAATTGCTGTGTTTTTACTTGGGTGGCGTCAAGTTGACGGTGGCTCGTAGTGGCACTATAAACAGTAGAAATCCTGCCCTATCTTGTACCTTCGCCGTGATCTCTGCCATATTCATTGTCATGGTCACTGTGTCAGTCCAGCTCCGTAAGAGTCTCTTTTCATCCACGGACCTAACACCTTGCCCAGCATGAGGCAGGTTTCCAAAGACTGACCTCTCTGACAGCATGCCCAGGAGGTGTGAGGTGAAGTTTCACTGTCTGTCCTGGCCTCTAAGGAACACCCTGGTTAGATGTGTTTTTTCTCTTGGTAGTCCATAGATATTCGGCACTCTTCTCCAAACACCACAACTTAAAGGCTCCCATTCTTCCTTGTCCCCCCCTTTACTATGAATTGCCATACAGATGTGGAAATTAACTGAGTTCACACTTAGGATCTGTAGCTGACATATGTGATATGTACATATGTTGTTGTTGCTTGCCATCGAGTCACATGACTCATAGTGACCCTATGAACAAAAGGCCTGAAGCCTTTCTATAACTATCGTCATTCATCAAAGTTCATAGAGTTTCCAGAGGCATGTTTAGGAAGCGAAGGGGCCTTTTTCCATCAAGTTTAGAACTCTTCACAGTACTCTTTATCTGATCTACCAGCTATCTAAGTGGATTGTTGTTTAAAAAACAACACAAACAATAACAGTGATGTTTACTGGTAGGCAGGTTCTGACTCCTGGGACCCCGAGTGTGTCTGGATAGTGCTGTTTTTGAGAGGGATTTTTTTTTTTTTGGTTGTTACTTTTGGGTGCAAATGGCTAGGACTTTTCTCTGAATCAACTCTGGGTGGATTTGAACCTGCTAACTTTTGATGAGCACCTGTGCACATTAACATTTCCCACTACCTTGAAACTGAACAAATTGTGGGGTCCAGGGCAATTGCTAGTCAAGAAATATTTTAGGAAACCCCAGTTCTCACAGTTGATGATAAAGCTGGTAGCTTTCTTGACACTTGTGTTTCCACCTTCCTGTTTGATCTTCTTCCCTTAAAGGATGGTTTTTCTTATCCCTCACCTCCCCACTGAATCTTCTACATGCTCTGCCCATCCTCCGTGCTCTCCCTTCTCTTTCCAAACATGTGCTCAGGAAAGGCTCTGAAGAACTCCCTCACACTGGGTGTGCTTTGTAAACAGAAAGGTGTGGGATGATGGTGGGGCTTTGGTGTCCGGGGCAGGTGAGGACAGGGCTGCTGGGGCTGGGTGCAGGCAGGGCTGATGCAGGAATGCCTGTTCCTTAGGCTAAGTTCCTCCCAAGTAACTGGAGTAACCTGGAGGCAGCTGCGGGGCTGGACTCTCCTGTCATATCCTGGAGGTGGCTCCAGCTTTGTGGGGAGCTCAGAGAGAAGCTGAGAAGGATGGACCGTGCGCCAGCTAAACAGTATTCACCCCTCACCCCCCAGCATATGCCCTCACCCCCCAGCATACGCCCTCCCCCTTGGCCAGTCTCTCTGTGCTCTTGAAAGTGACTGTGACAGTGAGCTCAAGTGTGTTGGGTATGATAAAGATGATGTCGAATAGGCTAGAGTTCAGATCTGTTGTTCATAAGGTTGTTAGGGTCACACATGCCTCAATGGCACCTAACGGCAATGACCCAGACATAGTTGGGAAGGAAGTATAGCCGGGATGTTCCTTGGAGGCAAAGATGGTGATGTTTCACCTCACATACTGTGGGCATGTACCCAGGAGGGGGCAGTCCTTGGGAAAGACATCTTACTGGGAAAGGTGGGAGGGTTGGAGAAAGAGCATCGCCTCAATGACATGGAGTGGCGCAGTAACTATATCAATGCGCCCAGGACTGCATTGTGTGAAGAGTCTTTGTGTCTCAGGGTGAAGAGGGGAGGCAGATGGGCAGGGACTAGAAAGCATTCATTCAGCCTTTGCACCAGATCCCTCAGGGGAGAGGGACTCATCATCACCACACACCTGCTGAGGCACAAGGACCTGCTTGCTTCCAGAAAGACTGTGGGGGCCCCAGTCCCTATTCTGAACCTTGTTGTTGACAGTCTGCTTTTTGATTCTGCTGGTTCAGAGTGAGGTTGGTTTTCAGGCTCTGGACTATATGAGTAGGAATCCCTGGAAGAAAAACTTAAACCCCAATGAATCTACTGATGTAGAGTCCATTCTGAATCATTGTGACCCCTTTCTTCCCCCAGAGAACAGCTTGTGGATTTGAACTACTGGCCTTCCTGTTAGCAGCTGGATAGGCTACAAACTACTGCTGACCTCGAGATTGGCAGTTAAACACACCCAGAAATACTTTGGAAGAAAGGCCTGGTGATCCTTCCAGGAAAAATGAGAATGAAAAGCAGTGGATCACAGCTCTGTGCTGACAGTTGGGGTTTGCTTTCATTTTAAAATCATGGTTTTTGAGGAGTGTGGTCAGCAATCTCCCCACGCCTGCTCAGAAATGACTGGTCTTGGGTATAAATGTGAAGCTGGGTGGTCTGCAATATTGGATTGAATCCCCGAGGGCCAGCGCCCCGTGGAAGGAGACAAATGAGCTGGGTGTCCAGGCCAGAGTGAAAAGGAGATGTGTTCAATACCTTTTAAGATTGAGGACTCAGTCACTTACTTCATCAGCCAAGGAAACATTTCCATTTTCTTAATTCCCTGCCTTAAAGGGCTCGGTCAAGTACATTTAAATGGGGAGACTGTCTCTGCGGATCTGGGGGCCTGTGTGTGTGGTTCTTCCCACTGCAGTAGCCACTGCTGGATGTTTTCTGCAGCCCCTACCTTATGCTGTTGCTGCCAAGATATATCTTTTATAATAAACCCAGGGTCCAGGTGCTTCGCAAGTCTGGGGGGTGTGACACCCTCACTGTGACTCATTTCTGTGGCTCATTGCAGTGATGGAGCCTCATGGGAGCACCTGGACCCCAGCCCAAACCCTGACATGTTGTGGAGCTGGGCTTTGTCCTTTGGCTCTGCCCTCTTGCCTTGTGTGACCATTGGTGTGGTCAGTGGTATGTCTGAGTCCATTGTTTCAGTCACTGTGTCATCCTCATATTATTGAGAGCTTCCCTTGCATTTGCTAGTCTGCTGCCTTCCAGGCGTGATGTCCTTGTCTAGGGGTCGGTCTTTACTGATGAAGTGTCCGAGGTGAGCCAGTTAGCCTGGCCATCTACTCCTCTAAAAACGTGCCAACTGCACTTGTTTGAAAACCAAGTTGTTAACTTTCCTGACATTTCATGGTATATGCAGTATTCTTTGGCAATTTAAATGCATTAGTTATTCTTTGAGTTTCCTTTTTAAATTTTCCAACTTTCCCGTGCATGTAAGTCTGTTTGAAAAGATGATGGCTTGGGTGAGGTGCACCTTACTCTTCAAAGTGACATCTTTGCTTTCTAATCCTTTAAGAGGGACTTTTGCTGCAGGCTTGTCCAGTGCATGACATCATTTGATTTCTCAAGGGCAGCTTCCAAGGGTGGTGAGAGTTGACCCAAGTAGAATGAACCCCGACAGCGTAATTTTCCTCCCAGGTCCCCCCACACATCCAGGGGTGTGACGGAGGTCCTTTATCCCTCCCGATCCAGCCAATCTCTCTTGGAGGTTGATCTCTCCTCACGTTGATTGACCAAGTGAGAGTCACATTCCCAAATACAGTTCAACCTCTGAGGCTAGGGATGTGAGACTGGGAAGAAGAAGGGAGGGAACAGTGAGTCACGCTCTACCTGGAATGGGAATGGACTAACCCATGACATCCATGGACTGAGTGAGGGGAGATTTGAGAAGAGGATCTCGGGAAGTGGTAGAGGCTGGCTGGGGACAGATGTCCACTGTGATCTTGTACACCCTGTGATGAGTCTCCCTCTCTTGTCCTTTCTCTTTACAGCGCAAAGTAGAACATGGTCGGCTTACCCACGTGCTCACGTTAGTGACTAAGGAACGTGATTTGGCTGTGAAGGAGAAGCGCCAGCTCCAAGCCAAGCTGGAGAACCTAGAACAGGTGTTGAAGGTAGGACAGTACTGTCTGGGCTCTGCCAGCCATTCTTGGGGTCAGCTCAAGGAGGGGCTGCGGTCCAGTGTGGAAAGTGGCAAAAACCCTTTGTTGATGCCATCACCAAAATCCTGGGCTCTGGGGACCGTGTGTACCCTTTATGCTGCAGAGGGCAATAAATAATGGGATCCGATTGTGTCTGGAGGTGAGCCTGTAAAACCAATTATGCATTTCCATCTCCTAGGATGTTAAACACAGCTGAGCAGCGGAGGTGAGACAGCGTCCTGAATGGAAATGGAGCTTACTTGAGTTACAGACTGGGGCTATTGTAGTGGTTTCTCCAACTGCATGAATTTTAAGTCGTTCTCAGATGTTTAACGACCTTTGTTATAAAGAGAATAGCAAACTCAGAAAATTGCTTTATCAGGGAGCAGGTAATTGGATACCCCTCATGCATTTCTGATGAGCTGGGATCCCTGTCAATATTTAATGGTGGGCTGACTTCTTACTAGTGTCATTGAGTTGAGCAGAATGAATTTGTTAGCTTTCTTGTTTTTCAGTGCAAGTTATGTTTTAATGGATTCTCATTGGGGAAGTTTTATAAAATGAGCAAAACCAGCATCATGTCTGGTTCTACCACAAGTACACACATTACTTTCATCACATACATTTCATGACTAAGAAAAACAGTAATATGTCACACTTGCTGATGGTTTGTTGTTGTTGTGTTTTTTAAATTCCATGGAGGCAGTTGTTAAGACAGCAAATAGTACATTTAATTGGGCACATCTTCTGCCAAGGGCCTCTTTAAAGTGCTAAAGAGAAAGAATATACTCTGAAGACTGAGGTGTGCCTGACCCGCACTGTGGTATTTTCAGTTGCTTCATATGCATGTAAAAGTTAGACAATGAGAACCAAGGAAGAACTGAAGCCTTGGAATTGTGGTGCTAGTGAAGAGTATGGAATAGACCCTGGACTGCCCAAAAGCACATACTTTTCCTTGGAAGAAGGGTAACCAGAATCCGTTTTAGAGTGAGGATGGTGAAAGTTTGTCTTGTGTACTTTGGGCACATTATCAAGAGGGATCAGTCCCTGGACAAGGATAGCATGCTTGGGAAATAGAGGGTCAGCAAAAGAGAGGAAGGTCCTGAGTGAGATAGAGTGGCACAGTGTCTGCCCCAAGGCTCTCTCACACAGTAGAGGCTGTGAGGATGGTGCAGGACCAGGCGGGGCTTAGTTCTGTTGTACATTGGAGTCATTATGCATTGGAGTAGAGGACACCCAACAACAACAATATAGTAAGTATATCAGTGGCATTGCTGAAACTTTGAGGGGTCACTGACTCAAATACCCAGCAGATGATAGAAGTAAGTGTGAGAAGCACATTTTATTTGCTTATTACTACCTTCCAAAAAGATTTCTATTTTCTCCAATTTTTCTTGAAGACCATAGCACCTCTGCCTATCTTTAGTTTTGTCGCTTCAGGTAACTATTTCTTTATTATAATAAAAAAAGCATGGCAAACCTTAGAATCAGCGAGTGGTGGAGTCTGTGACAAACTCCATTGCCTTATAAATCTACATCCCTAAATTTCCATGCTCTGTCAGAATACAAGTAATGCTCAGCTCTGGAAAGTCTAAAACCTTCTAGTTCATTCTTTCATAAAGATGTCTTCTGCTCCTGCTAGTCTCATGAGGGACCTGGTGGCGGAGTCTTTAGGGAGTTGTACTGCTGACTCAAAGATGGTACCTCTGGTGGTTACCAGGAGAAAGATGGGCAGTCTCCTCCCGCGTGGCTTACGCCTTTGGAAACTTGATGGAAGGTCAGCCACGAGTCGGTTCTTCCTCACTGGTGATGAGTTGACCACTATGCTAGAGTAACTTCAAAGCAGAGTTTAGATTTTTGGTTTGGGACAATGCAACAGTGAGCAAACTTAGACCCTGGGAGTCTATGTTTTAAAGGGAGACAAAAAAGAAAAACAAAACCTAGTTGTGGTCCAGTTGACCTTGACTCACGGTGACCCCATTGTGTGTTCACAGTAGAACTGTGAGCTCCTCAGTGTTGTCAGAGGCTAATTGTGGAGAAGTAGATCACCAGGACCTTTATTCTGGGCATCTCTGGGGCAAACATTTAATGAATACTCAAAACATAACCACACCACAGCCCAGCCACTGTCACTAAGTTTATACCAACTCATGGGAACCCCTGTAGGGTGGGGCAGAACAGTTCCATAGGATGTAGTTTTAATGCAGGATGGACATAGTCTTATGTAGGATGTATATAGTCCTATGAAAGACGTAGTCTTATGTAGGATGTAATCTTCAAGAAAACAGACTGCTGCACTTTCTCTCACAGAGCATCTGGGGTGTGTGAACCCCCCAACCTTTCAGTTGACAGCTGAGTTCATTAACTACTACACTACCATGACTTCACATAATGAATGGTAACCCTAGAGTAAACAAAGGGAGCTCTAGTGGCCTAGTGGTAAGAAGCTGCATTGCAATCCTGAAGGCACATGGTTCAAATCCACCTGCTGCTCTGCAGGAGAAAGATGAACATTTTCCTCTCATGTGATTAAGCTGCCTCTGAAAAGCCACTGGAGGGTCAGCTGTGGGTTGATTCTGACTCAAAAGCACCCGACGACAATAACAGAGCAAACTTACTGATGTCAGCATTAAATGTGGTCACTACAAATCATTTTGAATGTTGTGCTTCTCCTGGTTCTCACAGCATCCTTGGGGATTGGAGTTCTTTCTCTCCATTGCATAGACAAGGAGTAGAGGCTCAGAGAGGACATAGCTCATTCAAAGCATACAGCCTGAGAGGACAGTACTGACAGTTGGATGCAGGTCTGGCCAACCACGTCCTCATGCTTCCAGAGAATGGTCCTCATTGTGGTGTGCAGTGTGGACGCTACTCACAGATTATCACTGTCTAGTTGATTCCCACTTGTGGCAACCCCGCGGATATTCAGATTGAACTGCTCTTCCCTCCACCAGAGAATTTTTTGGTGGCTGCTGTTTCGAAGCTACAATCCTGGACATTTCTTCTGAGGGGCCACTGTCAAACACTAGTGTTCTGGTTCACAGCCAGGAGCCTCACCGTTCGTGCCATACACAGATTCTTTAGACGGAGGAACTTGGGTGAAGTATATTTCCCTCAGCCTCTTGTTCATGTTCCTGCTCGCTGTGTGGATGGCATGGGGAGTCTCATGGCATTTGAAAACAAGGCAGCTCTCAGTGGTGGCTCCTCTTCCTGTTTTTGAAGATTCTTTGGCAGATGGCTGCATTCACTCTCCAGGTGCTGACGAAAGGGTGCTTGGGCACGAAGGCGTCTGTATTTCCACTGTGCAGGCACATCCCACTAATGTGACATTAAATGTGTTACTGTTGACTCCTGAAAGGGGAATTGTGTTGCCTGTAATCAGTTCGCTCAGGCAAGACCACGTCCAAGGCAGAAGACCAAGCCAACTTTGATCTAACATTAGGAGATAATTCAATCTGTTGCACGTTCATTCACTCCTCATCACACCATGTCTTCCTGGAGAAGTGATGTCTTGGCATTTGTGGGGTACTTAAGTGCTGGTGTTAATGTCAGCATCTGGCTATAAATATCCCTTCTTTAAAAATAAAACAGCTACTGGCAAAAAACCTTTTAGACAGAAAATTCTTGCATAATCCTTACTGCTTTTCTGATAGGAGATCGTCTCCTGGAACGTGTCATGTTCCCCTAGATTTAGAAAGATGATAAGAGGATAGAGTATGGTAGATGCATGATGGGAGGAGAGATAGATAGGTGAGTAGATGGATGGATGGAGTATAGATTAATGGAGGGACAGATGGTATAGATTAATGGATGGATGGTGTTACATGAATGGATGGGTGCATAATAGATAAGGCTGACTGGCTGGATAATGTTTAGAAGGGGTGATAAACGGAGAGATGGATGGATATGTGATAGATAGGTGGATGAATGAAAGATATATGGATGAAAGTTGGATTGATGAGGAATGAGGGATATAAATAGATGTGTAGATGAAGAGATAGATGAATGGATGAATAGATGGATTAATGGATGATGTTGGGTGAGAGATGGGGAGATGGGTGATGGACAGGTGAGGATGGATGGATGGATGGATGATGGGTGATTGATGGATGATAGATATATTGATGAATGATGATTAAATAGGTGATGAAGAGATCAATAGGTGGATTGACTAATGATGACTAAATGATAGATGAATTCATGGTTATATGGACAGAGAGTTGAAGAGATAGGTGAATACATGTCTATCTGGGTGATAGATAATGGGTAGATTAAAGACAGGTGGCATATCACTAGAGCTATAGTAGGTAGATGGATGGTGGATGGGTGGTGGATCGATGATATATGGATGCACATCATGCAGTGAGCTGACGGTGATTCATGAACAACAGAGTGGCATGGTGCACAGTCATATTCAAGTCCACAGCTTTGGCTTTTGTGCCAATCCATCTCACCAACCATCTCCCTCAATAGCACTGACCCTCCTCTTCACTAAACGCAAAGTCTTCTTCCGAACCTGCCTAATGATACAGCCAAAGCGACTAAGCCAGTGTTCTGTTGAGATTCATATCATTTTCACTGGTGGATTTTTGGAAGATTTCCAGGCCATTCCCTCCAGTCTCTCTTAGTCTGGAATCTCTGCTGAACCCTATTCACCATGGGTGACCCTGCTGGTATTTGAAATCACTGTGACACAGCTTCCAGCATGACAGTGACACTCAAGCCACTGCAGTATGATGCAGGGACAAATGGGATGGGGTGTTAGGAATGTGGAGATAGATAATGAATGTGGAATTGTGGAACCAAGGTCCCCCTTAGGAAGGACTATCAATGAAGCAGTGATGGTTCAGCGTTTACAGATCAAGCAGGGATGGGCAATCCAGGAAAAAAAGAGCAAAAAGACTGATAGCGGAGGTCAAGGGAAGAAGTCCAGACCAAACATGTAGCTCCAGGGACCAAGAAAGGAGAGTTTCAGGAGGTCCCTGTGTCAAGTGATGTTGAGAAATTTTCTGGGTGGATACATAGAAGTGACAGCAAGATTAGACAATGACGAGATCCTTGGTCCCCTTCAGAGGGGGATTTCAAAGATGGAGGAGGAAGAGGCTGGATGGAGACAGACTGGAGCTGGAGCGAGCAGAGAGGACCCTTCTAAGAGCTTTTGAGAAGGGAAGCAGATGATGAGGCAGAGTTAGAAGAGATGATGATAGACAGTAGCTCTTTAGTGCTGTGGCAGAAAACCACAGTGGATGGCTTTAACAAACAGATCTATTCTCTCATGGTTTAGGAGGCCAGAAGTTTGAATTCAGGGTGCTGGCTCTGAGGAGGGTCTTCTCACAGATTAGGAGGAAGGTTCTTGTTTCCTTTCAGCATCCCAGGGCTGCTCCTTGGAGATCTCCATTTGTCTTGACTTGAGTCTTCTGGATCTGGGAGGTTGTCAGCGCAGGAACTTGGGTCTGGAAGGTACGCTTCGCTCCTGGCTCTTCTTCCTCAGTGGCTGCCGTCTGCCCACTTCTCTCCTTTTGTTTTTTATAATACAAAAGACCACATCCCAAGAAAACTCCTTAAATCAAGTTAGGGCTCTTATAGGATTGTTCTTGTTGTCGTGTCTGTCAAGTTGGAACCGACCCATAGCTGACCCTCCACTCCATTTTCAGAGGCATTAATAGCATGGGAGAGATTGCCCATCTTTCTCCCATGGAGAAGCTGATGGTTCAAACCATCAGGATTCAAACCTTCAGGACTGCCTCACAGCTTCTTACCACTGGGTCACCAGAGCTGTCTATAGCCCTCCATTAATCCTGGTACAACTGATTGCCTTATCAGGTCACGGGGATCATTACATGACTGTCACGTTAGTTACATCATTGCAGCACAAACTCTGAGCATCATGGCCATGCAAAAACATATTTTGGGGGACATAATTCAATCCATAATAGTGCCCATGGAGGTATCTGACTTCTGTCTCCATGAGCACCCCAAGCTCACCACAGCTCAGTGGTACCATTTGTGAATTTGGGTCCCATTCCAAATGAATCCTTTAAGGAAGATGGTCTCCTCCTTCTGCTAATAACTTCCTTCCCAACACTAAATAAAGATTACACAGGCTGTGTTTGGCAGTGCCCACTTCCAAAATAAACAGAAGTACAAGAATTAGCCTGAACAATAGTATAATTAAGCAGCTGCTGAATTGTTCGTCCAAGCCAGGTTGGCTAATTGGAGTCTAAACCTCTCATCTGCCCCTCGTGGTAGCTCAGGGTGAGGGTCATTTGCAAGTTACCTCATCCATTGACCAGATGGTGCCCAGTCCCTGCTCCTTTCCAGTGGTGTGGCCAGGAGCAGGGGGCCTCAGTGACCGAACCTGATGCCCTGTTTGTAGGACAGTGACCCAGAACCCACCTTAGCTTAAACTACTGGGTGTGTGGGCTTGGCATGACACCTGGTGTCCCCCAAACAAGCTGTTGTTGGGTGGTGGTTGGATGGTGGTATGTGCCGTCGAGTCACTTGCTGCTGGGTGGACTCTGACTTATTTAAGCCTCGTGTGTGTCAGAGTTGAATGTGTTCCTTACGGTTTTCAGTGGCTGATTATTCTCGCAGTGAATTGCCAGGTCTTTTTTTCTGAGGTGCCTCAGAGTAGACTTGAATGGCCAGCCTTTTGACTAGTCAGCCTATTTTTCTTTAACTTCTTATTGTGATTTGGGTGAATATTGACAGAACAAATAGACTTTCCATTCACAAGTCATATACGTTTTGTTCCGTGACATTCTTTGCAGTCCCCTCCATGAAACAGCACTTCTCCCACTCCTTCTCTTTGTGTCCTGTTTCCATTCATCCTTCTTTCCTTTCCCTTCCTGCCTTCTGAGCTTTGCCTGGTTGAATGCTGCCCTTTGCTCTCGGCTGGTTGATTGTTCTAAGGAGTGCAATCATCTCTGGTGTCACTGGTCACCTTATAGGCCTGTCTGTTGTTTGACTGGAAGCTGAGACATGAGGGTAAATTGAGTTCCAGGCTTGCCCTTAGGGCCATAATCTCAGTAAGCCTGATCTTTCTTGTAATTTTGAGCTTCGTTACCCTTTTCCTGCCTCTCTTTCCAGGACTTTCTATTCTTATCCCAGTCAGAGGGGTTGGTAATGGTAATCAGGCACCATCTAAGTTCTTCTGGTCTGAAGACCATGGAATCTGACTCTTAACTTTCATGTGGTCTCTCCAACCTCTGTACTGTTTCTCTCCATACATCTTTGATAACCATCCCAGTTCTTTGCTCTGCCTGGGGAGATGCAATTATTGGACCTCATACACTTTAAGATCCATCATTGCTCATGCCATGGTCTTCACAGTTACTCACTATGCATCAGAGAGCTCGATGACAGAAGAACGATCTATGTCTTTGAGTGTGGTGCTGGAGAAGAGTGTTGAACATACTGCCAGGAGAACAAATAGTCTGGCCTGGAGAGGGTGAAACCAAGCTGCTCCCTGGAGGCGAGGATTTTTAAGCTCTGTCTCTCATACTTTGGGCATGTGGCCAGGAGGGACTAGTCCTTGAAGTGCTGAGGGACAGCCCAGGAGAGGAAGACCCTGGAGGAGATGGGTTGATTCAGTGACTGGAGAAATGGGATTAGGTCTGTTGGAGACAATGAGATTGGCTCAGGGTAGGGCAGGGTTCTGAGCTAATGTACACCGGGCCACTATGAGTCACCGACAACTCAATGGCACATAGGAGCAAGAAGCAGGGTGCACTGGTTAAAGGAGTTGACTGCTAACAGAGGTTGGTGGTTTAAACTGTGCAGTTGTTGCACAGGAGAAAGATGTGCAGTCTGTTTGCACAGCTTTGGACACCCCGAGAGGCAGTTCTGCTCAGTCCACTGGGTATGCCGTGAGTCAGAATCACAGACTGGCACGAGGGATAGCAGTACACATACACAAACCACACTGAAACACACGGCTGTCGAATCAGTTGTGGCTCAGCGTGACCCTCCAGAACAGAACAGAAAAGTAAAAAAACAGCCCCTTGAATTTCCAAGGCTGTAATCTTTATGGAAACAGACTGCCACATCTTTCTCCCGTGGAACAACTGGTGGATTCTAACAAGCAACCTTTGTCTTACTAGGCGAATGCTAAACCACTCTGCTACCAAAAGCCCCTGAAAGACACGTTCATAGGTGACTACGTGATGATATGCATGAACACATGCGCAGGTATATGTGCATAAGAATATATGCACTGTGTCCACATGCACACACAGATGTATACACATGCATGTTCAGATACACATGTATAGGTCTGTATACACTTAACATAAATATGTATACACGTACACACGTCATTAGTTGTTGAGTTGGCCTTAGTGCATGATGACCTGAAGTGTGACAGGTGAAACATTGCCTAATGCTACACCATCCCTGTTTGTCAGTGTGTCTAAGCCATTGCTATGGTCACTGTGTCACATCTCATAAACAGTGTCCCTCGTGCGTACTGACTCTCCATTAAACTTACCACCCTGTTCTTTCTCTGTCAGCTGATTAGTGATGTGTGCAGAGTAAGCAAGCTGGTCTGGGACAGTATTCTGTGTTTCATAGGCTTTTGCTGACTGATGCTTCAGAAGTAGATTGCCAGACCTTTCTTCCTAGTCTTAGTCTGGGAAGCTCCATTGAAACTGATCCACCCCAGATGACTTTTTGGAATTTGAAATATTAGTGACATAGATTCAGGCATCACAGCAACACGAAAGGAACCACAACCAACACATGGTCTAAAAACAAACAAGTCATGACCATTGAACTGGAATTGACTCAGAGCTGGCCTTTCACTGGGTTCTGAGACTGTAAATTGCGTGCAAGATTTCCCATCATTCTCCAGAGTAGCTGCTAATGGATTTGAACTACCAGAGAGGCAGGGTGTTTGGATTAGCTGCGCAACTCCCTGTAGAAAGGCCACCAGAAATATTAAAAAAGGTAACACACACGTGTCTATATGCCAGAAACAGAGCCTGCTACATTCAAGCTGATGCTAATGCACAGTGACTGTGTAGGCAGAGGGGGCTGCTGCACCAGGGTCCCAAAGTTGTCACTCATTGGGGGCGGCCTTCTCTTCCTCCTCAGGAGCAGCTGGCAAGTTCGAACTGTCAGCCTTTCAGTTAGCAACCAAGGACATAACCACTGTACCATGAGGCCTCCGTTTATATAAATGACATCATCTGTATATAAATTCTGTAATGCTCTATGTAATATGTTGGCTAACATCTATAACAATATCATTTTGATATCTTTGCTGTTGTATAATGTATAAAATAAACACATCACCAAGTTCAAGCCCAGGTGACACTGATGCCAGCAGTAGTGGCCAGGCTCTCGGGCATCTGCAGGCCCTGGAGAGTGTCCTAGCAGCTGGAACTGTGTGACAGCCCGTCCCAGCCATGCGTGTCCCCCTTCTGGTCACTGGACCTCACAGACTGGCACTGCTAATGTTCATCAGTAGACCCTGAGGTGGCACAAATGTCTACCACGAAGATTAGAGGTTCTGGCCTGCTCAGTGCCACCTCAGAAGAAAGGTCTGGGGAAAGGCCAGTCACTGGAATCCCTCTGATGTAGGTAAAACATGACTTAAATAAGAGCCAAGTCTTTGATATGTAGGGAAAGATCAAGGTCATTTGTCAAGAGTCCTGATGGTACAGAGGTCGGTCAGTGATTTTGCTCTGAGGGAGAAAGAGGAAGCGGTCTGCTTCCCCAGGCTCATAGCTTGCAAAAGCCCGGGGGACAGCAGCCCTCTGTCCCGCGAGGAGCATGGAGGCATTGTCTATCAGTATCTGCTGGATGGCTGTGGGCTTTGGGGGTTGGGGTTTGGATGTCCGTTAAGGACCTGCCGTACAGAGATGTGAGAGATCTTCTTTTCTAAGGGAGGAAAAAAACAAAGTGACTCCTGCATGAGACCCCGCTCCACCCTAGCGCTGGTTGGGGTGCACGCCCGCAGGGGTGGGCTCTCTGGGCAGCAGGGTCTCGCTCAGAGCGGGGTTGGGGGCTCAGGCAGCCTGGCCGGGCTCTGTCTGCTGGGAGGCGCCGAGCCGGAGGGGCGGCTGCGGCGTGTGGTCCTCCGCCCCCGGCTGAGTCAGAGGCGCGGCTGGCGGCTCCCGCTCCCGACGCAGCGCTGAGCGGAGCCTGTCCCCTCCTGTCCCCACAGCACATGCGAGAGGCCGCGGAACGGCGGCAGCAGCTGGAGGTGGAGCATGAGCACGCCCTGGCCGTTCTCACCGCGAAGCAGCAGGAAATCGAGCTTCTGCAGAAGGTGAGAGAGAACCACTGGGATGCGTGGGCCAGGGCAGGAGGGTGGCTGCGCACACAGGGGGCCCCGTATTCCTTGCAGACAGCGCCCAGATTCGCCTTTGGGTCCCCGCGTCCCTTTGAGTCCTCCCGCAACTACCCGTGTTCCGGTCCTGAGCTCACAGATGGGAGCGTGCAACGCTGGAGGCTGGGCGGTTGCTGGAGAGAGAGCGGCCCACCCACGCGCTCCGGAGAGGGACGAGCTGATGGCTTCACCCCAGTCGGCTTGGCGCTGCAGGGAGTGTGCCCGGGGTTCTGGCAGCGCTCAAGCAGAAGGCTCTGTGGGGGCAGGACATAGTGTGGCTGGAGACTGAGTGAGGCAGAATGACCTAGTGACCCCAAGAACAACACATCTAAACCTCGGGGGCCCTGCCCCACCTCACCATCACTGCTGTGCACTTTGTTCCGGTTCCTGTGTCACTCTAACCCCTGGAGGGACTTCCTCGTCTTCCCTAACTCTCTAGTTTATCAACGTGGTAACTTCAGACTAACGGCCTGACCACATGCCCCAAAGCAGCTGAGATGAAGTCTCTCCATCCACATTTCTCGGGAGGTGCAGATGCACCTCTTCCAAGTGTGTGTTCTGGCAGTTTGTGGTCTGTGTGGTGGTGTTATTGAATTTAAGAATGTTGGTGCTCCAGGGGGTAAATGGTGGTGCACCCACTCGGTGGGCCAGGGTGAGGCTGCGAAAGAGTCATTTCAGGTCATGTCTGTTATCGGGGTGGGGGAGGGTTTGCTCCATGTGGTGTCAAGTGAGCAAGGACCAAGCTGATGGGCCCCATGGGTTTTCCAAGGCTGTCACCTCTACAGAAGCAGAGGGCCTCCTCTTTCTCCCAAGGAGCAGGTGAATTGGAACAGATGACCTTTCAGTTAATCAAAGCCGAGCCCACTGTCTTCTGTCCGGTTAATTTTGACTGACAGTGACCCTCCACCAGGCTCTTGGGGCTGTAAATCCTTGTGGAAGCAGACTGCCTGCCTGTCTTCCTCGGAGTGCCTGGGGGATGTGATTAGATGACCCATCCTATTCTGTATAATCTCATTAACTTCTGATGTTCACAAAGAAAACATCCCATGTGCAGGTCAGGCAGGTTTATAGTGACAGGGGCTTGGACTGCAGTGAGTCTTTTGATGACCACAATGGGAGTGACCAGTCCTCCTGCCTTATGTACTGACCCCTTCTTCCAGCTAGTCAGGCTAGTTCACAGCCTGACTGCACACCTGGGTCATTTCTGTCATAGAGAGTTTCCCCACCTGACGCTCTCCCCACCTATCTGACACTCTCCCTGCCTGTCTGATGGTCTCCATTCTTGTCTGATGGTCTCCTCACAGATCTGACACTCGCCCCACTTGTCTGATGGTCTCCCCGCCTATCTGATGGTCTCCTCACAGATCTGATGGTCTCCCCACCTAGTTGATTGTCTCCCAGCCCATCTATCTCGTGGTTTCCTTACCTATCCAACAGCCGCCTCAGGATTTTTTTTATCCAATTTCCAGCTCACAGGAGGTCCTTAGTTGGTGCCCACAGGGTGCATTCACTTCACATATTCACCTGAAGGTTGGTGGTTCAAATCCACCTAACAGTGCTGCAGAACAAAGTCCTGGTGATTTCCTGTATAGATTGCTGTTGGTAGCTACCTTCATGCTGATTCCAACTCTATTCAACTTCATGTGACAAAGTAGAAGTGCCCCAGTGTCTGTTGTCTTTACAAGGACGGTTCACCAGCTGTGTTCTAATGGTCAGCCTTTCAGTTAGCATCTGAGTGCTTAATTGCTGCACCACCAGGGCTCACTTGAAGATTCCAGCTAGGAAAATTCACTGATCTGTGATACACGGGGTCACTGTGACTCGGGATCAACTCAAGTCAGTGGAGTTTTTAGTTTTCCTTCTTTGCTTGTCCAGCCTGCTGCTGATCAGAATCTTCTGGATTGTTCTGGACCTGCTGGGTTTATTAACAGCAGAGCTTGCTCAACAGGTGGATGGCTTCGGATGCCGTATTCCTGATCGTTTATTGAGACCTCATATGAAGGGTAGATTTCATTAAGCTACAGTCCTTAAGACCTGTCATAATGAGTTGGCTGGTGCCCCAAGAAGTGACATTTCATTAGATGTTATCAGAGAGGGATATCGCTAGACACACAGGGAGAATGAGCTCTCTTATCTCCGCGCTCTCGGTGGCCAGCAGATGTCTGGTGATACCTGTGTGTGCATTCGGGGCAGGAAATTCAGTCTCCAGGCTGAGTCCACTGAGACGCATAATAAGCCGGCAGAAGAGTAAATATCCCCCAGCGAGGGGAGCTGAGCTGGGCTGTGCTTCTCACAAGAGCATTCCCTGAGAGTCTAGGGTTCTGTTTGCTGGTCATTGGATGCCAAGAGCCAGTCAGAGCCAGCTCTGTTACTTAGCTCCTATTGTGTCTTGAGGATTAGCCAATTTCCTTTACTCTTTCTCCCTGATTCATCATTATTTCTACCTTGGAAATATCAGTGTTTCAACAGTGGTGGAGGGCACTGAAGATGAGAAGCTAGATGAAATACAAAGATGCCAATTCAGTCATTTCTTACAAGTTTGGATGTTAGAAAAGCATTAGAAGAGAAAGGCTGAGAATGGAGAGGAATAGGGATGCGTGAGTTAGTTTCTTGGGGGAGTTTGTGTCTCAGTGAGGTTCCCACCGTGGATGACTATGAGGCGGTCACTGCTGACTACTCACTCATTCAGCAACTGCTGGTCTTTGGCTTGGTACAGGTCAGTCATTCAACCTTTGCTCGCAAAAATGGGGGAATAATGGTGATGGAGACTAGGCTTCTGCAAATGTTTAGAGACCAAGGTTTTACTAGTGGTTACAAGGACAAGAGGTGGCTCAAACATTCCTCTAGGTCGTATAGCCCTAGTGTGTCCACTTGCTGTTCAGCGGTAACTTGTGGTTGCTGTGAAGCTGAACATTGTGACATTGATGTGTCAAATGCATTAATGGTTGGTTACCCAGTGTGGACAGTGTTTGGTGGCTCTCCCCAATTAAAACAAGCTTGGAAGCAGTAGTGGCATCCACTTCCATAATAGCTTGCCTCAGGAAACTCTATGAACCTGGAGAGAGGATGAAAGACACACAAGCGTTGAGGACTCTCCTTCATAGGGTCGCTACGAGTCGCTTGCAACTTGACGGCACTTAACAACAACAAGAACAAGAAAGGTAGAGGATCAAAGAAAAGGCTGAAGATCCTGCACAAAGTGCACTGACACAGTGACTAAAACAGTGGCTTGGGCGTATCAGGGATTGTTGAGGATGGCGCAGGCCACGGCAGCCTTCAGATTTGTTCTTCACAGGGTCACTGTGGGCTGTAGTCAGCTCGGTGGCTCAGGGCTAAGAAAAGGAACCCTGGTGGCACAGAAGTTAAGCATTCGGCCCTTAAGTGAAAAGCTGATGTTTGAATCTACTTAGTGGCTCCACAGGAGAAAGTCTTGGAGAATCTGTTCCCGTCAAGATTACAACCTAGAGAGAACCCTGTCAGCTTTTATACTTGGTGACATGGGGTTGCTGGGAGTCACAATCAACTTGATAATAATCATTTACAACAGCGGGTTGGAGGGAGGGGACCGAGCGTCACTGTTTAAGCCTCACTGAAGCTTTATTAGGAAGCTCTGAGTGGTACCAGCTGTCAAAATCCTGGGCTGACAAGTTCAAACCCAATCTTAGGTGCTTCACCTTCTCAAGGCCGACAGCATTTCTTAATGGTGACGGTGATATTAATGTTCGCCAGTGGACATGGGCAGTGATGGTGCAGCATGATTGTCATCACCGATGCCACTACATTGCAAATGTGTAATACATGTATTTGCACCATTTCTCTCTCCTCCTCCTCCTCAAAAAAAAAGTGTAAAGCTGGGCTTGTGTGCTTTGTGTAATAAAATGAAAAAGTGACTTAAAACTTAAATAAGGTTGTAGTTGTTAAGTGTTGACAGCTGCCACAAGGTATTCTTGGTGAAAGTGAACATATCTACCATTTATTTTGTGTTTGACAGTTGTAATGATCCTAAGTAAACTAGTGATAGATTCCAACCAACACTGGAGAAATGTTTGTTGAATGAATGAAGGCTGGTGGCATCCAGCCTTTGCCCTCTCTGTAGATTTGGTATTGTGATTTCCCTGTGTTATAGAATAGGCTCCCAGTGTTGAGTGAGGTGGGCCTGGCTCAGAGGAGCCTGAAACTCTCTCCAGGGCTATGGTGGGCCCCCCATAGTGGAATTCCACCCTACTGCTCCAGATCCACGCCTGGGATAATATAATTCTGTGGTCTTTGCCTATCATTTCTCTAATACGGTCGATTATCACCCCAGTGCCTCCTACTGTCATCTCAATTCTATTTCCATCATCTTAATCCCACCCTCAGCATCCTAGTTCCACTCACCATAACCCTAACCCTGTGCCTGCCATCACCCCAGCACTGCCCACACCATCCCATTCCAACCTTCATAATCACCTCAGCTCCATCTCCGTCATCCCGGCCTCGTCTCCTTTATACCATGCCAACCCCACCTTCCATCATCTCAACCTCACCTCCACCACCCCGCCTCCTTTCTCAGTAACCCCAGCCCTGTCTGTGGTCACCCCAATGCTGTCCACATCATCCCATCTCAGTCCTACCCTCATAATTCATCTCCATCATCTCATCCTCATCTCCTTCATCCTGTGCCCACCCCACCTACCATCACCCCAGTTCCACCACCCCAACCCGTCTCACCATCACCCCAGGCCCTGTCTGCTGTCATCCCAACCCTAGCCCCATGGTGTGCTGGCGTTCTGCATGGTCTCTGTCTCACCAAGACACATGTCCCGAGTTTTGGCAGCAAGAAATTTGTCATTCCCTCTGTCCATCCCTGTTTCCTCTGGAACAGTCCTTAAGCCTCCATGTGAATTCACCCCCCCCCCCAGAATGGCTGACCCTTCTGCATACAGGCTCCTCATCCTGAGAGCAGGGCTACCCTGCGAGTCGTTGTGCCCTTCAGCTTTCCACGTGTCCTGCAGCAGGTGGCATCCAGAGAAAGGCCACACCGTTCCGAGGAGCCTGCCAGAGGCCCCCACATGAGGCTCCTGGAAGCTGTGGCTGGGATTTCACAAGAATCCAATGCTGCCAGTTTCAGCAGTTAATTTTACCCATCTATGCTGATCTCCCAAATAGCCAGGCTTGCAAGCAAGCAGCCTCTGCAAGCGGACTGCTGGTTCCGTGTGCAGCCGGAAGCCACACGTTCCTGCCAACTGGCTGAGCTCCGGCAGCCTGCCACTAAGTTGGGATCTGAAAAAAAAAGAAAAATTCTGCCAGTTAAAAACTATCTTTGACTCAACTGACTCAATGGTGGAGTTATTTATATAATGCCTATATGTTCTCTGGCGGTTTGCCTCTTTTTCTCCTCCACTCTTTTTTCCTGTTTTGTTATTTATTGTTGCCCTTGTTGTTTTTTGCTCTGAGAGGAACCGTTTTAAGCGGTTGAGCTGCATTTAACAAAGGCTTAATTAATTTGCTGGGTTCTGTTCACTTCCCCACCTTGGAAGAGCTGCCTGGAAGCTGTGCAAATCGGATGCGTGTGAATGAATTCTGTGGAATCGCAGACTGCTTCTCATTTTCAGTCCCCGCCGGGGAAGCCAAGCTCATCGCTCTCCAGCCCACAGGATTCTGTGAGTGAGAAGAAGCTGTCAAGATAATGCTCATTTTCTTAATTTATGATGCTGAACTGCCTATTGCTAATTATTCTCTTGGCATTCAAAGAATCTGAGAAACTAGGAATTTTACATGTGAGGATATATTTAATGCATGGATGTTTATTAAAGTGAAAAAAAAATCTAAACTGACAGAGATCAATATGTACCATGGTGAGCTTGCCTGCAGAGTTCTTGGGGATGATTGAGTTAGAAATTGCTCACCAAGATTTCCTGTTGGGGTGCTTCTGGATGGACTTGAACTGCCAACCTTTTTATTTCTGCTGGCGTTTCAGTTCTCCAGCTGGTGTACCTCCTGCAGCGCTGGGAAACGTCTTTGAGTAGAAAGAGTCGTGTGGTGGTTGCCAATCAGTTGATGCCATCAGAGGAAATGTTAAGTGCTTCACAAGATGTTTTAGATGCTTCCTGTGCATCTGAAAGCTGGACACTGACTAAGGATGACAGAAGAAGAATCAGTACCTTCGAGCTGTGGTTTTGGAGAAGAGTGTTGAATGTCCCATGGGCTTCCAGAAGAACAAATAAGTCTGTCTTAGAGAAAGTGCAACCTGGGGGCTCCTTGCAGACAAGGATGGTGGATCTCAGTTTCACATACTGGGCCTCTTGTCAGGTGTGGCAGTCCTTGGAAAGAGACATCATGCTGGGAAATTTGGTGGAGAGTCAGAGAAAGTGAAGTTCTCTAGTAAGATGCAGTGACACAGTGACTGTAACAGTGGGTGTGAGCATGTCAGAGACTAGGAGGACAGGGGTCAGACCTGTTCTTGATAGTGTTGCTCTGAGCCATAGTGGACATACTGGCGCCTAACAACAACAGCGACAACTGACTTAATCTGCTGATCTGGGCTCCACCAGGGTCCATGGTGTAGACGGAAGAGGATGGGTGCATCCCAGCCCCATATCTGAGGCTTACCTGCTTTCCTTCAGTTAGGACACACTTTCCTAGTTTCATAGAGACTTTCAAATTTGATTGCCAGTTGGCCCATCTCACCCAGAGAGGGGGGAAGAAATAGGAATGGAATATAAGCTGGTTGCTGCTGCATTGAGCAGAACCATGCCCCAGGGTTGTGACCTTTCCATAGCAGATAGCCTACAGCCAACCTAGCCCTTGGCCATGGATTTGAAGCTGACTCATAGCCATCTAGGAGACAGGGCAGAACTGCTCTACAGAGTTCCCAAGGCTACCTGCTTTTTGGGAACACACTCCCTCGTTTCTCTTCTGAGCAGCTGCTGCTGGATTTGAACCATCAACCTTCTGGTTAGCAGCTGGAACACTGCACTACGAGGAGGTTATGGTGCTAACTCAAGGATTGTGTCCCTCTTAACAGTTCAGATTCACCAGCTGCTCTGCGGGGCAAGGATGTGCGGTCTCCTTTCATGCAGTTGTGTTGGTTCTTATTTGATAATGAGTTTTGAGTGTTGGGAACTCGCTTGGTATCCAAATAACTTAATTGTAAACTTGTTATGATCACAGGTCATTTTCATGGAAGTTAGTCTTTATTTCTTCATTAAGGTAATCTCAGAACTGTTAAACAACAGATTGTCTTCATGTTAATTGCAATAGACCTAAAAGCCTTTAAAATATCTAAAGATTACATATTAAAAAATCCCACTTTCATTAATTTTTCTTTGCTGGCAGCACATGAAAGGAATTACTTTATGTCATAAACATGCCTTCCTGTCCTTTGAAAGTGTTGTTGGGAAGCTCAGGGGGCCTGGTGGCAAGAAGCTGTGCTGCACGTGATTTGAGGCCACCAGCTGCTCCGCACGAGAAGGATGGGCATTCTGTTCCCATGTGATTGACTGCCTCTGAAAACCCGCTGGGGAGGCAGCTATGAGTTGGTTCCAACTTGTTGGCACCCACCACCACCTCCACCAGATAACAGATAAATAGCAAACCCCCTGCCGCCAAGATGGTCTGGACTCAAAGTGACCCTGAAAGATGGAGCGGAACTTGCTGCCCACAGGGTTTCCAAGGTGGCCACCTTCCCAGGAGGAGATGGCACATCTTTCTCCCGCTGAGCAGCTGGTGGATTTGAACAGCTGCCCTTCAGGTTAGCAGCCAAGTGCTTTGGCCACTGCACCTAGGGCTCCTCATCGATGGCCCGTCCTGTGTCTTGACTGTTTGAGGTGACTGCCCCCAGGAATGCATCCTGACCATTTGGGGTTGGCTCTGTCTCCAGGAATACTTCCTGACTGTTTTGGGGTGGCTCTATCCCTGGGAGTGCATCCTCACTCTCTTTCTCTCACGACAGGCTCAGGTTGAAGCTAAGAAGGAACATGAAGGTGCAGTGCAACTGTTAGAGGTAAGGGGGGGCCGCTCTCCCCAGGGTAGGGTGGGATGCTCATGTCACAGCGTGGCAGAAGTGTGGAGCCTCGTGGCTACCTTTAGAACAGCTGTGGTCACTGTTCCTGCTTTCCAAATGTGGGGCAAGAGGTGAAGAGGGTTCAAGGCGTCCGTGGTCACAGAGCAGGGTTGGTGCTGTCGGTCTCAGTTCAGCCCACTCCCTGCTGGTCCTCCAAGGGTGGAGGGAGCAAGGAAATAGGTTACATGTCATGATTGAAGCCCCCAGGAGGAGGGTGGATGGGCCTTTCCTTGGCGAGGGTGGGGTCCATCGGAAGATGGACAGGCCTGGTGACAGACACTTCTGTGAGATGCACCGAGGACCCTGACCACCCTCCAGCCATCCTCCCAGGACTGGATGGTGGGGGAAGCACCCCCTCTTGACCATCTGAATGAGAGGTGTCTGATGACCAACTCACCATTCAGGTTCTTGGTCTGAGACCAGTCCCCTGTTGTGGGCTGAACAGGACCCACTTTGGGGGTCCCCCCTGGGGCTTTCCCATCTGCACCTGTCATGTATAATCAATGGGTCCCCAAGGGCAGTACAGCTCTCTGCTTACTGAGGACAAAGGCTGGGCAGCTGAGATGCTTTGAGCCCCTCCGCCTGCAGAGTGCTAAGGCCAGGGGTCATTCTCCCATCCCCCCATGAAGTCCTAGAGCCTGCTTGCCTTTCCCACCACTTCGTGCAGTCCTTCCCCCCACAGAAAAGGTTCTGTCCCTGTCCTCAGCACATAGATGGCCATCGATCTCTCCTCGTAAAAGCGGCCATTAGCTAATGAATATGTGCTGGGTGCGTGATGAATAGTGGTGGGGCGGGGAACACACAGCTCAGGGCTGAGGCTGCCTCAGGGGCATCTTTGTCCGGAAAAGTAACTCAGTCCTTCAGGGAGCCTCATCCAGAGCTGGCCTGGCTCCTGGCTGCTTTCCTCAGCTGCCCACGACCTCCAGGCTGGTCCCCCGCCATTGGCAGGGCTGTGACATGCAGCCGTCCTGGCCCGTGCATGTGCAGGGACCTTGCATGCTCTCGTTGACTATGGCCTCGTAATCGTGTCTCGCTTTGCTCTTCTCTGCCCAGAACACACTGGACTGCATGCAGGTACTGGGGAGACATGCCCACTGTGTGTTTGTGACCCTCCCCTCGTGCAAATGACTGTGCTGCTGGGCCTGCTTTCCCTTCCTCTCTTGGCCAGCCTGGCACTTTGGGGTTCTGCCCCAGATGGCAGCTTCTGGAGGATGGGAGAGGGGAGTGGCAGTGGTCAAGGTCCTGAGGACTGGGGGAGGAGATAGCATCATCTGGGTGTCTAGACACAGAGGTGCATTCTTGAAGGGCTAGCTGACCACCTTCCCCCAGGCTGGCACCTGCAGGCAGGAAGGACTGGCCTCTGAGTTCAGATGACCGCAGGGGAGGAGTGGTGGGGCTGGTGTAGTCCAGGGGCCTGGACTCCATGAGCCGGTCATTGGTCATTGGAACTCAGTGCTTGTGGCCTTCAGTGTGCTCCTCCCTGTCTTGTGTGACTGCGAGCTGCGAGTGAGGCCCTCCTGGGTGATGAGGGATGGTTGCCTGTCAGTGACCAGGGCAGAGGAGAGCTGTGTTGTTTTCTGGTGGGGTCTCAAGTGTGTTGATGACTCCTGGACGTGTGACTCCTCTAGCTTTAGACCAGTAGCGTGTTAGATCTGTAGCCTCCCACCCGCACCCCTCAAACCTCCACCAGCCCTTGGGTGCCCGTGAGCTGCAGAGCGCTGTGCTCTGGAGGGTCTGTAGGGCTGTGGTCTTTACAGAAGTTGATTGATTGCCAGGCTTTTCCTTCTTGGCATTACTGGGCAGGTTTGAACAGCCACACTTGTGACTAAAACAAAACAGAACTTAACCTATGACCATCCAGTGGGTTCTGACTCAGGCTGACCCTGCAGGACAGAGTAGAATTGCTGTAGAGTTCCCAAGGCCGTAAATCTTTACAAGAAGGTGGTGTAGTGTGTTACGTGTTAGGCTGTTGACCGAGAGACCGGCTGTTCACATTTCCAGCTTATCTTTGGAGAAAGATGGACAATCTCCTCCTGTGAAGACTACAGTCTGGGAGGCCTGATTGGTGGTCACCAGGAGTCAGAATTGAATTGATGGCAGTGATTTTGGAGTTTAGGGGTTTAATGTTTACAGATGTAGACTCCTCCCACAGAGTGGATTTGAACCCCTGACTTTTTGACTAGCATCCCAGTGCTTAATCTCCCATATCACCAGGGAGCACACGCCTTTTGCTCCTCCCAGGGACAAGGATCCAACTCTGGGCCAGGCCAGTCATCTGGGTGGTTTGAGGATCTGTGCTCAGACAGAAGGCTCGGGAGGCCAGTCTTTCATGTTCAGAGCTCTTGGCCCTCTGCCCTCCATTCACCATACCCTGGATGTGGGGAAGAAGAAACCACCATCATGTGGTCCTGACCGCATGTGCTGTGTGATTTTTGTTTTAAGTCATTATGTTCTTGGAGAACGTGGTTTCCTTAAGGCAGGTGGGTAACTTTCTTAGACCATTCTCCCAACCAGGATACTCCTTACCTTTGCCAGCTGGGTGAAGAAGAGACACCAACCAGGTAGAGGCATGTCAAATGATCAAAACCCAAACCAGTTGCCCATGGAGGTGGTCCTGGCTCGGGGGGATCCCGTGTGGGTCAGGGTAGAACTGGGCTCCGAGGAGTTTTCACTGGTTGACTTTTCAGTAGGCTGGGATTAACAAGGGGAGACAAATAAGATAGAGACGCTGAGTGAATGGCTAACGACCCACAGCAGTGGAGCAGGGCACTGACTCAATGGTTGGTGTGATTACAAGCACACTGAGAAGAGTCTCCCTGAGAACAATGCCATTGCTGTTGTTTGGTGCTGTGGAGATGGCCTTTCTTATGCACAAAAGAACAAAACACTACCCAGTCCTGTGACATCTGTATGATTGGTTTCTGATCAGATTGTTGTGGTTCATAGGGTTTCCATCAGCTGATTTTCTTCAGTAGATTGCCAGGCCTTTCTTCCTAGTTCATCTTCGCCTAGAAGCTCTGCTGAAATCTTTGATATCATAGCAGCACGAAAGCCCCCACTGATAGAGAAGTGGTGGCTGTGCATGGTTGAGTATTGAACCAAGGTCTCTCACATGGAAGGTGAGAATTCTACCACAGAACCATCACTGCCCCCACTACCAGGACTTACAGTTGGGTCAGCCCAATAAAGTGACATCAGAATGGATCTGCATTTTTTTAATTGTAGGTGAGCCAGACAATGGCCAGAATGGGAAGAACTGCAGATTGATGCCTTACAGGAAATTTATTCTACCTCTTTAGCAGAGTCAGAATTTAAACTGCCTGGTTCAAAGCTGTGAATGTGTGCTGCTCTCCATTGTCCTGGCAATAATCCAGTGACCCGAGCCAGGCTCCTGAGAAGGTTCACTGCTCCTCTCCCAAGTGTCCCACACAGGGCTTCAGCCCATGACTTTCCCTGCTCTGGTTAGAGTTTCGATCACCCTGATGTAAAAAAATTAGGGGCCATCCTGCTTTCACCTCATTGTCCATAATTATTTTAAATGAATTTGAGCATTGTTTGCTTCTCATTGGTACATTGAGTAAAACGTGTCCTCACGGATGTTCTCTGTGAACGTGGAGAGCTCACAGAAAGCTTTGGTCAGAACGTGCGGCAAGACATCTGACGAACGAGCAGTCACAGCACACACTTGTTTACATGTGAAGACGCTGCACGGACAAGTTTACTTCTAGATCACTCCCAAGTGGAGTGACCCACTGGGCCGGGGATGCTCCTTGGTCCTGGATCTGGAGCCGTTATTACATGCTCCCACCCTGAGCCAGGCACAGCCACACGCCCCTCAGAACCTCCCAGCAATGCCCAGAAAGTCAGAGAAAGAGTGGGGACCATGGATAGTGCAGTCACGTCTCTGGCTTGTTTTCCCTCATTTTTATAAATACCACAGCCACATTTGTGCGTCTCCGCACACATTCCAATTATAGTGCATCTGCCTGATGACTCTGCCATCTGCTTCTCCTTGGTGGCCAGGCCCAGCATCAGCGTGCATTGGGTGGGCAGTCTCTGCCAGCCAGGTGGGGTGGGGGACTGTCCATGTAGCACAGGTTAGCAGGCCCAGGTATGTCCCTCCACCACCATCAAGCAAGGTGCTGACACCACCCTGAGTTCCTGAAGGGAACCGTTGTGGTCAGCTGCAGCTCTGTGGGCTCTCCCTCGTGGGACCCCAAGCACGGCAAAGGGAGACACTACACTGTCCAGTCCTGTGACATCCTCACACCTCTAGTCGGCTTCAGTTCAGCTGCTTTGTATATCTTGAGGACCTTCCAACCTAGAGTGCTTATCTCCCAGCACTGTATCAGACACTATTCTGTTGAGATCCAGAGGTTTTCATTGGTTGATTTTTGTAAGCTGACGGCCAGGACTTTCTTCCATGTCTGTCTTAGTTTAGAAGTGCCGCTGAAACCTGTCCACCATGAGTAACCCTGCTGGGACTCAGACTACAGGGGGCATTGCTTGTAGCATCATAGACACACACTGACAGACCCTGAAATGAGTACTGATGTCTCAGTGAGCCAGCTGGGACCTAGCAGGGGCTGCCATCTCCCCAGCTTTGTGTGGACACAGCCCCCTCTGCTGGTGGCCGTGGATTTCAGCACAGCTCCGGGCTCAGCCTCAGCATTTGGGCCTTTGTGAGCTTCAGTGACAGGACCCAGATGTGCGTAGAGAGCCCAGAGACAAGCCTGAGTGTGTTTGTGGAAGAGAGAGGTGGTGGGGAAGCCTCCGCATCTCCTGAGCATACTGTGCCTGGCTCTGCGTACCTGTCTTTACAGGGCCCTCGCTCCCACTAGGGGGCGCTCTCCTCTTGAAGTGACCTTGGCTCCAGCTTGGAAGCTCTCATTCCCACCTGGGGGTGGTCTCGTCTTCACTCCCACGGCCGGACACTCTCCTTTTGGAACCCTCCCTCCCACTTGGGGGTGCTCTCCTCTTTATGGGGTCCTCATTCCCACCTGGAGGTGCTCTCCTCTGTAAGAGTCCCTCCCTCCCACCCAGGAACACTCTCCTTTTTATGGGCCCTTTCCTCCCACTTAGGGGTGTTCTCTTTATGGGGCCCTCTCTCCCACAGGGTGGGGGGCACGCTCCTCTATGTGAGTCCTCCCTCCCATTCAGGGACGCTCTTCTCTTTATGGGGCCCTCCCTCCTGCCCAGGGAACCCTTATAGTTATGTTCTCAGCTGGCATCTGGAGGGTTGGTGGTTTGAGCTGGCCAGCAGCGCCTGGAGAGAAAAGGCCTGGCAGTGTGCTCCTGTCAAGCCAGGGAATCCCATGAGTCAGTTCTGCTCTGTCCTGGGGGGGGGGGGTCACTAGGGTCAGAATGGACTGGGCAGCACATGACAACAGAGTGATCATTGGGAGTCCCCAGGGAACAAACAGGTAACTCACTCATTTGGCTGTTGTCCAAAGTTGAAGGTTTGAGTCCACTGAGGGACACCAAGGTCTGGCCACCAGCTTCCAAAAATCATCTCTGAAAACCCCATGGAGCGTAGTTCCCCTCCGAGACAAATGGGGGCAGCATGAGCCAGTCTGCTGGACAGTGAGGGATCATGAAGCTGTGCGGCCAAGGGTGTGTTTGCCCTCTCAACTGCCCTTTGAAGCTGATCATCATCGGGCATGCCCTGAGTCCACTCCAACCCGCAGCCACCCTGTGGGACAGTGCGGAGCAGCCTGTTGGGTTTCCCCAGGGGTGACCTTTGTGGAAGTACGCTGGGGACTCCAGAGACTGACTTTTTGGTTACTGGCTGAGTGCTTTAGTCACTGCACCACCCGGACCTGAGTCATCTTACACTTCTAAGCAAAGGTCAGTGGCTGGGGCTCGCTGTGGAGGCCAGCATGGAGCCCCAGCCAGATCGTGGGTCTAATTGGAGCCGTGTGGAGATCTGGGCAGTGTGGCCTTTAATTGCTTCCTGTGATGTGATGCATCACCAAGGATGGGGAGGGCTGTAATTTGGTCTGTCTCCCTTTTACTCTGGAAGTTGAGATTCAAAGTCAGGTTGGGGCCCTGGGCGATGTCAAGGGGAGTCAGGCACAAGCGGCTCCTCAGCAGGGCAGGGTGACCCAGACTATTGTCCCAGGAGCAAGAGGCCTCATGTCTCTTGGCAACCAAGTCAAGGGGCCACTGACCGGCTGCTTTTTCTCAAGCAGATGCTTGGACTTGCCCACCTCTAGAAAGGCCTGGTGAGCTACCATATTTTTACATTTTGTTTTGTTTTCTGAAATCCCTCACATGCTTGCTTTCCTTTTAAGAGTGTTAAATGTGTGGGTGCAAAACCCAAGAAACTTCCAGAACAGCCACTGAGAACCCCCACTGAGAACCCCACAGAGCACATCTCTCCCCTGACGTGTGCAGACCCAGGATGGGATGAGCTGGGTCCACCCCACAGGGAGTCAGCCTGCACCCCGGGACCAGGTACCGGGTCCTCACACATGAGCTGTTCACCTGCTACTTTGCTGATGTTGCTTTGTGACACTTTCTTCAAATATGCTCCCTTAAAACAAAACAAAACAACCAGTTATATAATCCAGGAAGGTCCTGGGTGTCCATCCACTGATGACAACATTGTATGCAGATACAGGACGTTGTCCGAGCCAGGAAGCTGACATGGGTACAGTTCTGGTGACCACCCTCGGGCCCTCTTTGCAGGCCATCAGTGTTGGTGGTCACTCACTGTTTTGTGTTTAATTTTGTGAAATGTTCATGCACGAGTAGCTTCATATCAGTGAGCCCTAGTGACATAATCGCTAAGTGGTCTGATAAGTAAAGGTTGGTGGTTCGAGTTCGAATTCTCCCCAGGCCTCCTTGGGAGAAAAGCCTAGTGCTGCTCCTGTACAGATTCCAACCTAGGAGACCCTGTATTACTATAAGTCCCACGCACCCTCCCAGGCTCTACCCTGCTTGAGCCCTTGTGGTGGCCACAGTGTCCCCCTATCTCACTGAGGTGCTTCCTGTTCTCACAGACCCTCAGCTTTACCAGTAGTGCATGACATCCTTTTCCAGGCACTGGTCTCTCCTGATCACTTGTGCAAAGCAGGTCACTCTACCACCAGGACAGATGAAGTCTGTCCATCCTCACTTGTAAAGAGCCCTTGTGGCTGCAGTTTTACCCAGAAGGACTAGTTTATTTCTCTGGCGGTCCGCGGTGGATTTGCCATTCCTCGCCAGCACCCCCATTCTAGGACATCGATTCTCTGGTCTTCCTTACTCACTGTCTGGCTTTGGGAAACCCCAGGGTGCATTTCTGCTGTGTCACACAGGGTCGCTACGAGTAGGGATCCACTGGGCGGCACCGATTTGTGCCACTACCACAGACAGGATCCAGTCTTCCACTGTCACGCCATCCCTAGTCTCCCTAGAGTCGCCCTCCCCCAGCCCTAAACCGACTGTCAATCCATTCCCCATCACTATGATTTTGCCATTTCTAGACCCTTCTATCACTGGGAAATCTGTTCGCCTTTTGAGGTAAGTCACCTTTCACACGCCCCTGAAGCCAGGGTGCGGGCCCAAGTGAAGGACGATGAGGAGGTTTGCACCTGCTGCTCTTCTGCCTGCTATAAGCGCCTTCCCCTCCAGGGTGACCACAGGCCTCTCAGGCCCCCTCCTCTTCCTGGGTCACTAGGAGAAACTCGGTGTTGTCTCTGGTTCTTCGGACATCCTGTCTGCCCAGCACTCAGCAATCCACGTGCTGCCCTTGTCAGGGGGAACCCTGCCTCCAGGGGACCTATCCAAGCCCCCTGCCCCCCTCACTGGAAACTGCTAGCCCAGCCACATTCATTCAGCTTTTTAAAAGAATGCTGCTTTTTGTTAATGAATCAAAGAAATTAACTCTAGGTTTGCAATTCATTAGGTTTATTTTTAGCAAATCAGAAAGCTCAGGAATAGCACTTTGTTCTCGACTAGGGAGCTGGGGACTGTGGGAGGAGAAGAGAGGAAGAGGAAGATGAGAGTGGCCCTCATCCTGGGTCTCCCCCTGCATTGCAGTTTCTCCCTTTGTGCTGTCTGCTGTAAACTCTAGGACCCCCGGTAGCTGCTGACCAATAGGTCTGTGGTTCTGACCCATTCATTTGTCACTGTGAGTGAGGAAGACAAAGCTGTCTGCATCCATAAAGATCGTAGCGTCGGAAGCCCTGTGGGTAGCCCCTCACTCTCTGGTGGGGTCCCTGGGAGTCTGAGCCGACTCTGGGTTTGGTTTGGGTTTTTACACTTAAACAGTTGTCAGCATTCACTTCACCGTAGACATAGCCCGGCCCTTATGGAGCTGGAACTTGAGCAGGGCTGCCAGCCAAGACTCTGCTAGTAATAGGCAAATGAGGTTCCCCACCACTGCCACGGAGAAGGGCACCCCGTGGGCTGGGAGACAAGGGGACCCTTGACAACCAGCCCGGTGCCCCACCCTATCATTAATAGGTGTCTTTTGGTCACACAAGTGGCTCAGGGCTTGGAGACTAAGCAAGGGGCTGGTGACACCTCAGAAGAAAGGCCTGGCTACTAAAAAATTGGCCATTCAAGATCCTGTGGGCACAGCTCTTGTTCTCTCAGTTGTGTTTCCAGTTGGAGCTTACCGGGAAAGTTTGTTTCCCATTCATCAATGTAACTTGCTTTCTTGCTTTGGACATTGGAGGCAAGCCCCTCAACAGGGCAGCACTTTTCCCCTCTCCTCCCTGGGTGTCCTGTTTCCAGTCCTCCTCTTCTCTTACCTCTGAACTCTGTTGCTGGGCACAGAGCACGGTTCTGCTGTGACTGCATGGGTTGCTGTGCAGCAGGTTTACTCACGAGCAACCACTGCTATTTTTTAACCCTGTGCCTGTCCTCATGGAGCATCGGGGATAGGTCAGTGAGCTTGAGGGCACAGCTGGGCTCTCAAGGACAGTGGGATATTGGGGGAAACTGAGGCAGGGTGAAGAGGCAACACTGACCTCTCTGATCTGTGCCTGTTGGTGGGCTGATTTAGAGACCCCTGTCCTAGAGACATGCCCACCTTCTGTACTAGGTCACCATGTCCAGGGTGGGGACATTGGCTCTCACAGGCCACCTCTGGGGCCAGGCAGGCAAGGTCTAGGCACACAGCACGCAGGCCCCTGGGCCCAGCTCCATCCTGCCCTGGGAGATAGCTGGGCAATTTCTTCCTGGGTGTGTCCCTGAGGGGCCCTGTCTGTCCCTGATGGTTCTGCACGGGTACAGTGGGTAGAAACCCAGCAGGTAGAAAGCCTGTCATGACCCTCAGAGCTGTGGTGGTGGGCGCTGTGCAGTGTGAAGGGAGGGTCCCCCAGTGGGAAGGTGTATTGGTGGGTTAGCAGCTCAGTCACCTCCCCTCCCACATGGGCCAGAGTGTGCACAGCCCCTGCTGACCACCGAGTGTCCCCTGTGCTCGGCCCAGACCTCTTGGCCCTAGGGTCCTGTACACTGGCTGAGTGGCCCAGGAGCCTGCACGCTGGGTGAAGCAGCCTGGACCATGTGTGCAGGCTGAGTGTACCTCACGGGAGGGCTGCATCATGAGATCCGCCCCACGCTGCCTGTGGGAGCTGGGTGTGATCCCACCCAAGCCTCCTGACACATCTCTGCACCCCACCTCCCCCAGTCCAAGGTCCAAGAGCTGGAGGCAAAATGCCGCCTGCAGAGTGAGCAGTTCAGCCTGCTGTCGCGGGAGCTGGAGAAGTTCCGGCAGCATGCTGGCACCATCGACCTGCTAGGCAGCAGCCCTGTGGTTGCCCTGGACTTCCCCACAGCCCCCAGCAAACCTTTCCCGCCCTTCATGAATGGGATCGCCACTTCCATCGGCAAAGGTGAGTGAGGAGGGCTGGGCACGGCCGAGTGAGGCCAGCGTGGCTCCCAGCCTGGGCAAGAGCAACATAATCGGCCACTACCCGACTCAGGAGTGACAGCCGGGCACCATCAAGTGGACCCTGGCTCACAGTGACCTTGTGTGTGTCAGAGTGGGGAGCTGCCTTCCCCAAGCTCCCATCAGCTGGTTTTAGGGAGTAGATCGCCAGCCCTTTCTTCCGAGTCACCCCCTGAGTGTAATAGACCATCCAGTCTGTGGGTGAGCAGCCAAGCACATTGACTGTTCATACTGTCAAGGATTGCAGGATGCCGGTGTGACAGCTGCAGAAGCTAGCTCATGTGGGAGGGGCCCGCTTGAGTCTCCCGGGGCCCAAGATCTGCGGAGAAGGGATGCTGCAGCCTTGGCCCCAGCCCTGGCCCCATGCAGCAATGGCTTTGGGAACAGGGTTTTCTTTTTTACTTCACTAGCAAGGTGACATTAGTATAGAGGGGTCCCAGATTCCTCATCTGAGAGCCCTGAAAACAGAGCAGGTGCAGGGGACCTAGTGGTCAAGTGCTTGGCTGCCTGCTGGCGTTTCCGACCTGCTTGTGTGCTCTGCTAACTATTACAGCCTTGGAAAGGGGCTGGAGCAGGTCTGCTCTGTGACACGTGGGGTTACCATGTGTCAGAATCGATTGATGGCTCCCCCAAACAGGCAGGAGCAGGGGAGGGATATGCTACACGGAGACCATAAGGTCCTGAGGAGTGCCAGAGCCCGAGAAGCTGGCATGAGCACCCAGAGGGAAGAAGAAAGAGAGGAGAAGCAGAAGGATAGAAACAGAGGCAAGGAGAAGGGAGACAGCAACAGAGCAAGGCAGAGAAGACTGAAACAGGAGAGAGACAGACAAGGAGAGGGCAGTGAGGGCTGTCCCCTAACCAAAACCAAAACCCACTGCTGTCCAGGGGCCTCGGACACACAGTGGCTCTGCAGGAAGGCGCAGAACTGCCCTGTGGGGTTTCCGAGGCCTGGCTCTTTAGAGAGCAGAGCTCCAGATCTTTGTCCACGTAGGTTCAAGTTGCTGGCAGTTAGCACCTGCGTGCTTAACCACTGCACCACCAGAGCCTCTCTGCCTTTCCCTAAGCCAACCTGAACCAAGCTGACTGAAGCAGCAACCTTCACCGTGTCCTGAGACTAAATTGTAATGAGAGGAGACTGCCCATCTTTCTCCCAAGGAGCCTCTGGTGGATTCAAACCACCGATCTTGCACTTGGCAGCTCAGCACACAGTGCACAGCGTCCCCAGGATTCCTCAGTCTTCCCTGAGGGGCCCTGCTGTGGACTTTAACCAGTGAGAAATGCTTAAATGTTCATTAAAGCTACCCCCTGAAGTTACCCCTGTGACAGCAGCGTGAGGAGATAGATGACACAGTGTCACATCTAGAGACTAAGATGCCCACAACCTGACCGTCTGCCAGGATTTGATCCAGATGCACTGAGTTCCCTGTGTACAGGACTCGGCAGACACGAGGACAGGCTGCAGGGACCTGCTTTGTGCTTTACAAGTTGTACATTTTAGCCCCAAGCCTAGCCCTTGTTCACTTCATAAGCATCAGGCAAGATGTTTTGGTCTTCAGTGATGGTAACACCAGCCTAATGGTAAATAGTGCACTAGCAACCGAAAAGTACACAGTTCAAATCCACCAGCTGCTCTGTGAGAAAAAGATGGACAGGCTCTTCTGAAAACACACTGGAGGATCAGCAGTAGTTTGATTCTGACTTAACAGTAAACAGCAACAACAATGCCAGCCTACCCTGCTTTATGCCCAGAGAGGTGTCTGTCCTGTGGAGATCAGCCAAGATAGCTGGCATCAGGTGCGGGTGGATCTAGGTGCCGAGCCGGCCACATCCACATCCCCAGGGAGGCTTCTCTCCCTGAGTCTTTCAGCTTCTCTATTTTGGGCTCCATGCTGAGACCTCGTGGTGGTAAAAAGGCTGCAACATCTCCTAGTCTCACATCCTCAGTGTGGAGCCAGGAGAGGGAGCATCTCTATCTGCTTGGACTTTCCTGTGCATCCCAGCATCATTCAGGACCACCACACAGTCTCCACAGTGGAGGCTCCTGGGTCAGTCAAGAGGCCCAGGGAGGTGGACCGCCCAGTGCCTGTCTGATGGATTCCCATCTCTCCCCAACTCTCCCCAAACCGGTCTGATGCCATGGCCAGGTCAGGATAGCCCCACTGGAAGCTACTCTGTGACTGGTGACTACATCCTGCCCCTCGCGATTCCTGGGGACAAGCCAGAGCCGCTGCCCCTCAAGCCCGCCTTTCTGTCCAGGTCCAGAGCCCCGAGATGCAGATTGGAGTCCGACGTGAGTCACGTGTTGGGCGTGCTGTGGACACTGCCTCCATCATCGTCATCCTCCCTCCCTGCTTTCAACCTCCTTTCTCCCCTCCCCGTGTTGTCTTCCCCTCCTCCTTCCCTTCCCCCTTCAAGGTCATACTCCTCAAGTCTGATAAGATAACAGGAGGGTTTTCTAGGTGTTTTAGACACAGAATAAGAGACCTCCACATTCTGTAACACATGTTGGTTGTGTTCCTGACAGATGGATAATGAACGGAATTCCAATACCTCGAAGCAGAGATACTCCGGGAAGGTCCACTTGTGTGTTGCCCGATATAGGTAGGGCCACTGCCCCCTCTGCACACTGCTGGCTGCCTGTGAGCATAGGACACTTGGGGGCAGAGGCAGGGAATAGGGTGGTTGGGGTGTCCGTGAACTGAGGGTCCACCTGCCCTGAAAGAGGGCAGCATCTCACCAGACTCAAGAGGATATGGTGTTCCTGGTGGTGAATGCACTCAGCTGCTCATGGAAAGGACAGAGGTTCAAATTTACCCACAGGCATCTTGGGAGAAAAGCCTCGCAGCCCACTTCTGAAAGCTCATCCATTGAGCACCCCACAGAGCACGGTTCTCCCTGCCACCTGCAGGGGCGCAAGGTGGCGTTTGCATGGCCAGGGTCAGGGGAGGCTGCTGAGCAGGCCCTGGAGCACCTGGGCCAAGCTGTGCCTGTAGACACGGGGCAGATGTCCCCTTTCTGCACATGCTGCAATCGTCTGGAAATGAGTGTGCTCGGCCAGTGGTTGCCTCCTCCCCGTGCCACTAGGCACACGGGGGTCTTGACTAAGAGACTCCCTGCTTCCAGAATCACCTTTTTGCATTACGTCCACACGAGGGAGCAGCCTGGCCTGCGTGTCCTCTGGACTGACGCTTGCTGTTTTTGGTGGTGGGAGAGGTTGTGCCAGCTTGGTGTCCTTCCTTGGACGGCTCGGGCCTCCACCTCCAGCCAGTGCCCCTAACGGGTCGCTCTCTGTCTCCCCCACCAGTTACAACCCCTTCGACGGCCCCAATGAGAACCCTGAGGCAGAGCTGCCGCTCACGGCAGGGAAGTACCTCTACGTGTACGGCGACATGGACGAGGACGGGTTTTACGAAGGTCTCTGCTGTGGCTTGGCTGGCGGTGGGCGCAGAAGGCCTGTGGCACTCCAGGTGGCCACCAGGGCCATGGATCCTGAGGCTCCCTCTGCTCCCGGGCAGTGTTCCCGGTGACAGGTGTCTTCCCTTCAGTGACTGCAGGAGGGCAGAGGGTCAAGTCAGGAGACACTGCCCCTCTGCACGTTTCCTGTGCACTGGGCAGAATCCCCTGCACACAACTTCAACCACAGGTTCCCAGGGGCATCCCATCCTCAGGGCTCCAGGCTCTGCTGTGACCTTGCGATGAGGTGTGGTCCAGGTTCTGCTCACTTTTTCGTCCGTGTTAGGTGCTAAAGGAGTAATTTCTGATGTGCAGTGGCCTCATGCACAAGACAGCAGAACCCTGTCCAGTCCTGTCCCAGCCTCACCACCGTTGCTCTATTAAGCTCGTTGCTGCAGCTGTTGTGTTGATTCTTTGATCTTCCTGATTCGCTATCCAGTTCCCACTGTCCTGTGACAGCAGGCTGCAAAGCTCAACATTCACGGGACATTCACCCCCTCTCTGCGTCTGTCACCTCAGAACGGAGAGAACGTGGCACCCACCCCAGAGCAGGGCCTTGAGGAAGGAGGCCTGCCCTACAGTAACGGCCTGATACGTGTCTGTGTCAGCATCTGGACAGCACTAGGGCGTTCTCTCTGTCCTGCCCAGCACCTCCTGTTTGTCCTCAGGGTTTGTGCACTGCTGTGATGCTCATCAGGTTTCAGCTGAGCTTCCAGATGAAGGTAGACTAGGAAGAAAGGCTTGGTGAATAACTTCAAAAAGAACAGCCAGTGAAAAACCTAAGACTAGCAATAGATCGACAGCTGACCATGGGGATGGCCAGGGCTGGGCAGTGCTTCCTGCTGTTGTCCACGGGGTCACCATGAGGCAAAGTCCCCCAAGAGAAGGAAGAAGTTAGAGCATTCCCCAAGACAGGAAGTTTTCACTGCAGAGCAGGCTAGAGGGGAAGGAGGGAGGGAGGGACGGAGGGATGGACAGGTGAGTGGACGGGTGGGTGGATGGATAAATGGATGATCTGTGCTGGGTGGGTTGAGTGGGTGGGTGGGTGGGTGAATGGATAGATTATTGGAAAGACAGATGGCTTATGGATGGATAAATGGATGACCTACGGTGGATGGTCTATGACGGGTCAGGTAGATGGGCATATGGGTGGACACAGGTGGTTCTGTGACTGAATTGCTCATGTCCTTTCACACCACATGGGCATTATGAAAGAAATGGGCACATAGTACTTTCTGTGGGTTGGAGAGAATTAATTTCCCTTTTAGCTCCCGTTTCTTGGGATTGCCTAACCAAAAACGTCTTTAAGAAGCTTGTTCTCTGAGAGTTGACATGCACAGAGCTGATGCGTGTTAGTTTTCCTGGTGTTTGCTGGGCACCTGCTGTGTGCAGGGTGCTGCCCGGGGCTGGGGGTGCCAGTGGCGAGCAGAACGAAGGTTCCTGGTGGTGTTGGGGGAGCGTGGTCAGTGTATGCCCACGGACAGCTGTGGTGGAGACCAGGTGTGTGATGGGGAGCTGGTAGATGAGAGCGTTAGACGGCAGGGAGGGTCTCTAGGAGGAGGCACTGGGGGCAGATTCCCACACGGAGCTGAGGAAGGCCACCAGGTGTACCTGTCACTGTGAAGTGTGGTCTGATTAGGGAGGAATGCCGGGCGTGCTGCAGGCCAGGGGAGTCCCTGGTGTGGTGGCTAGGTGGTAACCTGTGCTTGTCCCCAACAGGGGAGCTCCTGGACGGACAGAGGGGTCTGGTACCCTCCAACTTTGTGGACTTTGTCCAGGACAATGAGTCTCGGCTGTCGAGCTCACTGGGGAACGAGCAGGACCAGAACTTCATCAACCGCTCTGGCATCGGCTTGGAGGGGGAGGACGTCCCTGACCTCCGCTCCCCCACTCACATTGAACCCAGCATCACGGACAACGGTGGGGGGACGCTGGATGTGAACATCGACGACGTCGGAGAAGACATTGTGCCTTACCCTCGAAAAATCACGCTCATCAAACAACTCGCCAAAAGTGTCATTGTGGGCTGGGAGCCACCGGCCGTGCCCCCGGGCTGGGGGACAGTGAGCAGCTATAACGTGCTGGTGGACCGCGAGACGCGCCTGAGCCTGGCGCTGGGGGCCAGGACCAAGGCCCTGGTGGAGAAGCTCAACTTGACGGCTTGCACCCACCGCATCTCCGTGCAGTGCGTCACCAGCCGGGGCAGCTCGGACGAGCTGCAGTGCACGCTGCTGGTGGGCCGGGACGTGGTGGTGGCCCCCTCGCACCTGCGGGTGGATAACATCACCCAGATCTCCGCCCAGCTCTCCTGGATGCCCACCAATAGCAACTACAGCCACGTCATCTTCCTCAACGAGGAGGAGCTGGATGTCGTCAAGGCGGCCAGGTACAAGTACCAGTTTTTCAACCTCCGGCCCAACATGGCCTACAAGGTGAAGGTCCTGGCCAAGCCCCACCAGGTGCCCTGGCAGCTGCCGCTGGAGCAGCGGGAGAAGAAGGAGGCCTGGGTGGAGTTCTCCACGCTGCCTGCAGGTACGTTCCTGGGGAATGAAGAGGGCCTTGTCCTGGGCCTGGGGACAGTGGGTGGGGGTGGAGCTTCTAAGGTGAGAGCAGAGGGAACATTCACATGGTCAGTATTGCCCGAGACAGTCCTTTAGGTCATGACCTAGCAGTGCCACACATAACGTTCGTCCAAGAGTGAGGCTGTGCGCCCTGTGTAGAAGCCGCGGTGTTGAGGAACGAACTCAGCACAAGCATTAGGAAGACGCCCCTCCTACTAAGATGGGGGCGGGGGGGGGTGAGCCCACTCTTGGGGGCCGGAGAGCTGCATGTGCATTCCGCACCCACTGGGCGGACGTGGCCACGCCTCTCAGGTCTCCCTGCCCTCTTGTTTGTGATCTGGAGGTGGACTGGTAGGAGGGCTCACGTGGAACACGGGGGTGAGGAGGTGGGGGAGCTGTGATCGGTGGTCTGATCACTGGTCTGAGGTTTCTCTCACTTTGTGGACCCTCTGCTTCACCAAACACGATGCCCTGGCCCACTCACTGGTGGACATGTCCAGAGCAGGCAGCTTAAAGTCTTGTCATCCTGGTGTCCGTGGAGGCCAGTGGGTGTTTCTTCTAAGACTGGCTTGCCCACTCTTCAGATGGTCCGCGACCTATTCCAGCACCACACTTCACAGTGGTGGATTCTGTGTGGAGATGGGAAGGTGGAGGTGAATCTTTGGCCCTACAAGGTCACGTTCCAATGGTGGGTATTCAGGATCTTGAGGGAGGGGTCTGGGGTGGGACTCGGCCTCTGGCTTGGATACTGGAAGGCATTTCAGTGAGTAGAGTGCCGTCACAGTGAGCGAGGCCAGGCCCTGCAGACAGGCTGGCCGCGTGTGCTCAGCACTGAGCTGTGTGAATGCGTCGGTCAGGTGGGTTCACCGTTCGCCTCTTTCTGTCAGTGACACAGCTGTGCCAGCTCTGAGTGTCCCTGGCCTGCCCCCTGCAGACACCCGAGCTCATGACCCCTGTGTGTAGGCTTTTGTGGTGCTTCTCTAGGTGAGGACAGCAGGCAGGGCACCATTGGTGGATGCACACACATCCACGGGCGTTTCTTTGTGCGCCGACAGGGCAGTGGTGCAGTTTACACCTTCCGTGCGGAAGGCCTGCTTTCTTTACCGGCTGGTGCACCTCAGGCAGAGCCTCCCCCCGCCTGTCCCTGGAGGCTTGTGTGATGGTGAACAGGCCTCGGCAGAGCTTCCATACAGAGAGATCAGGAAGAAAGTCCTGGTGATGTGCTGCTGAAACCCGATCAGTGGACATCACCTGGGTCACAGTGGTCCATTCTCCAAGCAAGCAGGCTGACGAGGACCGGGCACCATTCCATTCTCTGGTGCTGCAGCCCATCCCAGTGTCCCACTCACCCCAGTGCCGTTCTCAGTGACAATAGATGTGCAGGTTGTTGTTGTCAGGTGCTGTTGAGTTGACTATGAGTCCGTGACAGTCAGCACAGCGTACTGGATGCCTGCCTGCTCCAGCACCACAGACACCGCTGTGCCCAGACACATCGTGGCTGGCACTGTGTCAGTCCATCCCTTTGAGGGTCTTCCTCTCCTCTGACCCTCCACTTTTCCCAGTGGGATGTCTTATTTCAAGGACTGGTCCCTCCTTTACAACATTCCCAGAGTATGTGAGATGAAGTTTTACCGTCCTTGGTTCTAAGGAGCACCCTGATTGCCCCTCCTGCAAGAGAAACTTGTTAGCTGTTTCTGCAGCATTCAGTACTTTCCTCCAGCACAGTTCAGAGGCGTGGACTCTTCTTCTGTCATCCTTACTCTTTGACCAACCTTCCCCACTTTCTGATGCACAGCAAGGAGCTGAAAAGACCATCAGTTGGATCAGGCACATCTTAGTCTTCAAGTTTACATCCTTGCTCTTTAAAACTTTGGTGGGGTCCTTGACGCCACATCTGTCCTGTGCAACACATTTTTGATTTTTTTGACTGTTGTTACCGTCATCGTTGATTGTGGACCCAAGCAAGTTCAGATTTGTCCCATCTGTTATGATGCTGTTGCCTTTTGGTGCAGTGGTGAGGATTTGTTTTCTTGGTGTCGAGCTGTGACCCCTCTTGCAGGCTGTAGTCCTTGATCTTCTGCAGCAAGTGTTTTGGTAGAGAAAGGTGTGAACAGTTCCCTCACACTCAGACCAGGACACTCACCTCAGACCCCTCTGGGAGCAGAACACCAGGAAAATGAACAGTGAAATGTACACGTGGCCCAGCGAACCCAGAAGTCCTCCCAGGCCATTGTGGTCAGAGGCTGCGTGGCTCCCCATCAGCACGTGGAATCAGGGTGCTTTGTGGACTAGGGAGCAGGTGGAGGTGGAAGGAGTCTTTCCTTATGTGAACAGCAGATGGTTCCCTAAATGTAGCTGTGTG
>NW_006400054.1:86576-128679 GCF_000299155.1 Elephantulus edwardii | reverse complement strand
GAGAGAGTGTGTGTGAGAGTGAGTGTGTGTGTGTGTGTGTGTGTGTGGGTTTTCCCAGCATCTCCGCATAGGCACTAAGGCCCTGGACATCCTCTCGCCATGGACTGACCAGGACCGTCAGGGCTTCAGGCTTCTGCCCTCTCACCCATAAGCCCCTGCTTTTACTGTCACCTCACGGGGCTGTGGAAGTGGGTTCTGGTCTCAGTTCTTTTTCTTTATCTCCGAGTCTGACAGCCTGGTCACCTCCGTCCTTGCGGCAGGTGCTGGGTGCGCCCTGATGGAGTTCAGGGCCTTAGTCACTTGGGATCTAGGAGGTGACCACATCCTTGAGACCTGGTGGCCTCTGACGAGAGTGACCCACTCAGTGGGGAGGCTGTGCACAGCAGTGCCCAGTCTTGTTACGGGACAGCCAGGGTCTGCTGGTGCCCATTGTCGGGTACACTTGAGATATGAGAGTGTGGGGTCACAGGCTATGGCCCAGGAAATGGTCATCAGGAGAGGAAGGGAGAGATGGGAGATGGAAAGGGAGCAAGGGAGGGAGAAGAGAAAGAAAGGGAGAGAGGAGGGGGGAGAGGCAGAGGTAGGGGGGAGAAGGAAGGGCAGAGGGAGAGAGTCAGAGAAGGCAGACACAGAGAGGGGAGGAGGTGGAGAGAGACAGAACCAGCCAGGAGCAGCCTGGGGATGGGCCTGTCCTTCCCCTGCCCAGCCTCAGGACTCTCTGCCCCTCTGCCCTGTGTCACAGTCTCTGCCATGGGCAGTGCTGCCCCTCAGAGAGGCCCAGGAGACAGTGAAGAAGTACTCACTGGTCACTGGGGCTGCCCCTACCCCCTCTCCTGCTCTCTGGTCAGCACCCCCCACTACTTTCCTGGCATCACCAGCAGCCGGGCAGAGTTGGGTAGCGCCTGTGTAACAGCGTTTGTCCCTCTGTCTCTCCAGGTCCTCCGGCTCCCCCACAGGATGTCACTGTGCAGGCTGGGTCCACCCCTGCCACCGTCCAGGTGTCATGGAGACCACCTGTGCTGACCCCCACTGGGTTGTCCAACGGCGCCAATGTGACGGGCTATGGAGTATATGCTCGTGGGCAAAGGGTGAGTGGCGTGGCGTGGTGTGTCCCCTCGAGAGAGCCAACCCCTTCCTACCTCAGCCCTCACTGAAACCCCAGACTAGTAACTGGAGTGTAACAGCAGAGGGGCACCAGCTCTGCAGGGCTGTCAGGAGAGGGCATCTTAAATAGAACGCCTTTCTTCCGCGATGCCTCTGGTGGGCCTGAACCCACTATACAGAAGCAAAACTCCACTAAGGTGGACGCTGGACTTATGTAACATACATATAAAAGAAGCTATTTTTTAAAAAAATAGCACCTTATCAAACAGACAAAAAAAAAAAAAACAACACAAACCCACCTCATTGCTGGACTCTTGACTGACCTTCCGGTAAGTTTTCCGAGGCTATAAATAACCCAGGAGGACACTGCCCATCTTTTTCTCATGGAGCTGCTGGAGGATTTGAACCATCTCAGAGATGTGGCCTTCGGATTAGCAGTCCAGCAGCCAGTGGACTAGGACAGCTCTGGAAGATTTCTAAATTTCTGCAAAATTTAGAGCTGCTCACGCTGGTCCCAAGGAAGGCTGGTGGTGCAGTGCTGTGTGGTTGGAATCCACCAGCTGCCCATGGGACCATGAGGCCGTCGTCTCCTCTGTAGAGAGCACAGCCCTGGAAGGCCCGGCGAGTGGTCTGCCCCCCAGGGGCAATCCTGTGAGAGGTGGACTTGTCACCAGTCAATTCACACAGTGGTGACTGGGCAAGTCCTCTTTCTGTGCAAAATGGCCTGTGAGGTCGGGGTTGCATGTGGACAGGCCCCTCTGCCTGGAAGCTGTCTCATGTGACGAGGGTCAGTGTCTTGCTGGTATGCTGGAGTGACCACCCTGTTTCCTGTGACATGGGCTCTGAGTTAGACGTGGACGGGCCCCTCTGCCTATAGGCTGTCTAGGGTGACATGAGGCAGTAGCTGGTGGTGTACTGCGATGATCATCTCTCTTGCTGGCTGTGGGGTCTGGGATAGATGAGGATGGCCCCTCAGCCCACAGGCTGTCTGGGGAGATGTGGGGCAGTGCCCTGGCAAGTGACCGGCTCTCTTGCAGGTGGCCGAGGTGGTCTTCCCAACGGCGGACAGCACGGCTGTGGAGCTGGTGCGCCTGCGCAGTCTGGATGCCCAGGCGCTGAGTGTGCGGACCCTCTCAGTTCAGGGCGAGTCCGTGGACTCCGTGGTGGCCGCCATCCCCCCCGACCTCCTGGTGCCTCCAGCCCCCCACCCCAGGGCCGCACCCCCGACGAAGCCATCCACAAGTGCCCCTGAAACCAAAGATGCAGCCCCGGGCCCCCCTGGCCAGACACCCGTCCACGGGCACCTGCTGGAGCCCCCCAGCCCACAGGGCCCTGGGCCCGGCCGCCGCTCACCCTCGCCGTCCCGCATCCTCCCACAGCCGCGGGGCACTCCCGTGTCCAGCACCGTTGCCAAAGCCATGGCCCGGGAGGCGGCACAGAGAGTGGCCGAGAACAGCAGGGTGAGACTGTCCACTCTGGTTGGTCCAGATGATGCCCCTTCCTCCTTCAGCTGTCCTGGGGAGGGGTGCTTGTGCTGTGGGTGTGGGCACCCCAACATCAGGGGCTGCCTGGGCCAGAAACACCCGTACACCCCAGAAAGATAGCGTGGGGTCATGGGGCTGTGACAGTGGGGAGACCCTTCTCCCCCAAAGATGGAGGTGTAAATGTTCATTCAGAGAGGACTAGTGTCTGTTCAGATACGTATGGACATGTGTATGTGCATGTCCACACGTGCTGTGTATGCACGTGTGTGAGCACATGTGTACACTCATGTTATAAGCAGGTGCTCACAATGACATGTATGGATAGAGATTTGTTTATATACGTCAGTACATAGGGACACGGTGTGTGTCATACATGTGTGCATGTGACACATGTGTGAATGTATGTTCATATGTGTGCATTTAGGTGTGTGTAGGATACATGCAAACATACCTGCACATGGATGTGTAGGCAGGTGTGTAATTGTGTGTGCTTGTCTGCACACGTTACATAAGAGCACATCTGTGCACACAGGTATATACAGTATCCCCACACCTGTATGTACTTGCACTTGGTAACCTGTATGTGCACCTGCTACAGGCATGACCACATTCAGATAAGAGGTTGAGGAACCGCAGGTCAGCCTCGTGTGGGTCAGTCCTGGGGGCCTGGCTCCTGGCTGCCCTTGAGGACATGTGGGAGACAGTTCAGAATCTCCCCGTTGAGGAATCCTGGGTTGGTGGAATTAGCAGTCAGAGAGGATACCCGGGGAGGGAGATGTGCACATCTCACGAAGTCCACCCTGCTCAGAGAGGCGGGGGGAAGAACAGACGTGTGGACACAGATGTGGGGACACCTCAGGGCCGGGTGGTGACTAGGACAGAGAGCAGACTCCCTGGTCTCTTCTGACTGCTGCTCTGAGAAGGCTGGGGGTGTCCTCAGTCCAGAACCATGGGGTGTCCCCTGGCTGGGTGCTCAGGGCCCTGCCCCTCCTGACGAGCCAGCTCACTGCCCGTTGCCCTTTTCCTTCCAAGTTAGAGAAAAGGAGTGTGTTCCCCGAGAGGATCAGTGCCGGGCAGTACGCCAACTCAGACGAGGAGGACGGCTACGGCTCCCCGGACCCCATGCGCAGGGGCACGTCGGTGGACGACTTCCTCAAAGGTTCCGAGCTGGGGAAGCCGGTGAGTGGATGGCTGTGCTGCGGCTGTAGCTGAGCCAGACCAGGCCCACTCCACAGGCCCCCCAGGCAGGCCTCTCCTCCTGTGAGGCGGAAATGCTTCTCGTGAGTGTTAGCAACAAATAGTGCCCCAGTAGTGACGGCGTTTATAACTTACCCCACATTTCAGGGAGGCTGAGGGGAGACCACTGCCAGGTTTGGCTGCTGTGTTGTCTCAGTGACAAAAAGGGCTGCCACAGTGCCAGCCACCACACCTTTCTGTAACAGCAAAGAATGCATGGGGAAATGTGGCCTCCGCCTCAGGCACTGTCCTCTGATCTGGGAGGAAAATATTTTCCAGAGGCTCCGTCAGATTTGCCCTTATATCTCCCTGGGAAAGTGGGGTCCCATGCCCCTGACAGTTGAGGAATGAGTTGTGAGGAAGGATTGTTGATGACACTCTGTCCCTTGGAGCTAGCTGTTCAAACAGTTGACATGCCACCAAGAGAAGAAAATGCTGATTTCTGTTGAAAGTGATGATGGAAACCATGTCGGACTGATGGAAATGAGACTCACGGGAAAGTGGGAAAAGTGCAGCTAACAGCATATTGTATCACTAATGTCATAAAATATGTGAGTGGTCGAGTGGGAAACCGTGTTGTAAACATTCACTGAGGTGACCCAGCGGCTGGCCCATCAGAAAGCCTTATTAAATGGTGAGTGGTTGTGCTTTCAGGCTGAGCAGAAGTCTAGTTCATGGTCACAGTTTTGGTTTTTCTAAGAGAGCTGGGGCAGATTAAAACTTGGCTCTGGGTGATACTGTATTTAACTGCATATAACATGTCCATATAAGTAATACACACACACACACAATGAATGAACAGGTTTAATATTTTGCAAAAATCCCATGTAACGCGCATATTAATATGGTGCTTGGTTTGGGACCCCTCCCACCTTGCCAAGAGCCCCCACGCCCAGTAGGGAGAGCTGCTGACATTTCACCAGTGCAAGGGCATCTGTTCTGACCGTGGGGGTCACGTCATGCTGGTTCCCCATCCCAGCCCTTCATAGACCAACTTGGCCACGCTGGGCACATTCCTTGAGGCCTCCTTCCCGTGCAGGAGTCCATGGGGCCTAGATTGGCTACTGTAAAGGTGCTGGGCTCTCTGGGTACATGAGGGGAGAGTGTCTGTGTAGGCATAGGGGGTAGGCCGTCCAGCCCCCCGTCGGATCTCTGCTTACTCTTCTCCGGCCCATTGGCTTGTATGTTCTGTTTGGAGCCCTGATTGAAAGAGAGAGGGCTATAGCTGCTCTGATGCTGATGGACGAGCCGCCCAGGCCAAGAGCAAGCCCGGCCAGTCCCTCGCGGGGCCCGTTCACCTGTGTGCGCTCTGACACACCTCCTGTCAGGCTCAGCACACCTGGAAGTGCTCGTGCAGTGTCGTGTAGCTTTAGTGACGCAGCAAAGCTGTTTTCACCACAGCACGTTAGTAAATACAGTCGCCTGTCACCCACCAGCAGACCCCAGAGACTGCCCTTAACCAGCCCCACCTAACCACAACCGCACCCGTAGGTCTCGGGCTGCTCGGGGTACAGTTGGACTTGTTGAACCTCTACTAATTTAAAGATGCAAGTCATGAATGACAAAGTGCTTTGTCTCTAAGTAAATGTGGCAGCTGAATTGAAACGGAACCCATGAGATTTAATGTAGGGACACTATTTGTATATGCCGACCTCAAATACCAAATATGTACTGTTTTTGAAGTTACTGTGAACACTACATTAGCATTCTCGGGGCTGCTACCGAGAACTCTGTGCAAGAGAGACTTTCCTGCCCACCTCTGTGTTGTCCCCAGCATCTTCTCCATGTCCCTTCCCTGACCACACATCTTGCACCTGCTCTCAGTGGCCAAGACTGCCCAAGTGAGCACAGCTATCCCTGGATGACCACTCCGAGTGCCTGCCATCTCTCCTGCCATCCGACACCACACCAGGTCCGGTGTCCACACTCTGCCCTCCTGATTCCCACTGTCATCTGGGTTCACAGCCCCTGGCTTGAGTCTTTCTCTAGCTAGAAGTCGGCAGACTGATAGCACCCAGAAAAGCCACTTTCCACCAGGTCATGTAGATGTTCTGTTCCACCAGCCCCTGGGGATGCTCACCTCTCTGTCTCTGAGGTCAGTGTTGGGTGGCTTATATCCAGCCCACTCTCTGCTGTCCCGAATCCCCGTGTGGCTTGGGCGAGCTTCCCCTGCACCTGGGCTTCATCTCCCCATCTTGCAGGTGAACGATAGACATGCAGAAGTACCCACACACCCCTCTGCGTGTTGGGGATCCAGGGAACGGCAGAGAGGGCTAAGAGACTCTGGCACACCAGTACCGAGATGCTATTTGGTCAGCGTCCCCTTTTCTCTGTCCCAGCCCCACTGTTGCCATGGAGATGAGTACCACACGGAGAGCAGTCGGGGGTCTGACCTCTCAGACATCATGGAGGAGGATGAGGAGGAGCTCTACTCGGAAATGCAGCTGGAGGACGGGGGCAGGAGGCGGCCCAGTGGCACATCCCACAATGCCCTCAAGGTCAGTTCTGGGGGGGATGCAGACCCCACTCCCCAGAGTAGCTCGGTCCTGTCTCTGCTGGGGCTGTGGAGGCTGGCTCCGGGGGGACCTCATCCTGCTCCCAGAAGCACTCAGACTTGGATCGGCTTCTCGCTCACTGTTGTCTCTGCATTCAGCAATTTCTGTGCCTTTGTCCTGTTCTTGGCCTGGTCAGGGCCGAGGAATCAGAGATCTCTTGGCTCCTCTTGAGTGTGTAGGGAGGCAGCCAGCCCTGGGTAGAAATCTTAATTGGATGACTAGAGAGAGAATATTCCATCCCAGCCTTAAGTACTCATCTGAGACAGTTGGTACCCAGGAGAATTGGCATCTGAGTCCAAACTGGAGACAAGACAGTGGGGAGCCTCTGGGGGGCTTGGCAGCCCGCCTTAAGAGGTAGGGTCTGAGCTAGGCCTTGAGTCTGGGTGTTCTCTGTCTTTCCTCCTGGGCGGTGGGTGTCCCGACAGATCACACACACAGGCCACCAGCCGGCTAAGCTCAATCCCCTTGCTGTGGTGTTGCATCCTTTCCTTTGAGACCAGATCTCCCCCTGCTGCCGGTCAGCGCTGCGTTGTCCTTGTCCCCGCGTGTGTGCCCTCACTGCCTGTCGCGGTCTCGGCTGGCTGCTCGGGAACGGGGTAGGATTGGTTCCTGCCTTCAGCAGCTTCCAGCCATCCGAGCTGTGGAGAGAGGAAGGGCTGGGCGCCTGGGTGGGCAGTGGAGGGTTTCCAGGAAGGACAGGCTGTGGAGAGGAAGGTCCCATGGCCTAGAGCCCGGTTCCCGAGGGCTTGCATTTTGAGTGGTGGACAAGAGGTAGTGTCCAAATCTCCCAGCGGAGGAGGCTGACCCAGGTGCCTGGGTGAAGGCCGTGGCCTGAGCAGTGTCCTGTCACCACAGAGAGTGCCAGTTCCCTGGACACGCCCCTCTTGGCATGACCCCCGAACTGCCTTCCACTCCCCTGTCCTGGCTCTAATGGGGATATCACGCAGATTCCTGGTGGCCCTTCTGGAGGGAGGTGTCCCCATGCTCTGCCCAACCCAGAGCTGCTGCTCGTGCCAGTGATGTGGGCCCTGGGAGATCGGTGGTGTCAGGAGTTCCTTACACCATCTGGTGGAAGATAGTTGTAGGAGGGCCGTCCATGCCCTCACCCACCTTTAGTGAGTCCCACAGACGGTGTCGATCATCACCGAGGGGCGCAGCCCAGTGGGACATCAAGGAAACCCACTGTGCTCATGCCAGGAGCTGGGCTGGAGTAGGTGGAGGTGAGCATGCCAGCCCCCCAAGATACAGCTGGGGGCATCCTTCGGGGTAAAGTCCAGGGCCCAGAGAGTTACCAGCAGCAGTGGTGTGGAGAGTGAAGCACTGGGCCCTTTACCATTTGTCCAGCAAGACTAGGGGTCGGCTTTGTGCTGGGGACAGCATCATGGAAGCTAAGAAGGGACCACATGGTGTGGATCCAGAGGGGACAGGTGACATACGGCCTGGTGCCCAGAGGGGCATACCATGCATGGGGTGGGTCTAGAGCGGCAGGCGGACGTTGTCTGGAGGCTGGTGGAGCCCCAGTGCTGTGTCAAGAGCTGTTCTGGGAGTGGAAGTGTGGGTCCAGCCTGGGTCTCTCGCAAGTCAGAGGACACTCAGCAGCCAGGGAGAGACGAGGTGGCGGGCAGGCATTGAGGGTCTCACGTGAGCAGTGTTGCTGAGGGCATCCAAGGGCAGGGGCAGGGTGGTCACTGCTCCACCCGCTCAGTTAGGCCCCTAACATGCTAGGCAGTGTGTGGGCTCCGGCCCCTGCTCTGATGGACTGTGTCCTGCCTTGTGTGAGCCCTTCAGCCTTTGTCCCCAGGTTGGTGGCCATTTGTCGGCCCACCCGCTACATGCCCGGCACGCTGGCGCCTGTGTCCCTCTGGAGCCCGCCGGCCACGCTTGCTCTACGCCCCATCTCTGCCGGGACTAATCTGTCTGTGTTCTCTCTCTTCCCATGCCCCCACTTTTCGTTGGGCCCCGCACTGTCTGCCCCCTGCCCACTCGGTCACATGCCACCCCGAAGGAGTGCTGTAAGGGGGGGCCCCCCGAAGGCTCATGGTGGGAGCGTCCTGAGTCCCCCCCGCAGCCCCGCCACAGTAAGAGGCTGTTCAGCATCCCTGAGGACAGCGAGCTTGGCCAGGTCCTGCACGAGCAGTGTGTGGGGTGCCCACACAGGGCCCGAGGGCACCGGCAGGCCCCGTGGGGTGCCCGGCCCCCCACCCAGCACAGGGGCCCCCACGCCGAGGACCTCCTGGAAGACAGGACCTGCCGCTTCAGCCGCTCGGCCACCCGCAGCCCGGACAGTGGCCTGGACTGTGGCAGCGAGGAGGAGGAGCTGCGCTCCAGCTTCCGAGCCGCCCCTGCCAGGTGCGGAGCGGGCCCCGGGCCCTGCCCCTGCCGCCGGAACCTCAGGCCCCTGCTGGCCCGGCGCCGGACACTGACGAGGCAGAGCAGCATCGAAGAAGACTTTGGGGACCAAGTGGACCACAGCGAAGGCATCCGCAGCGATGGAGCCCAGCCCCGCCTGGACAGAGCTGGCCCCAGGAAGTCAGTCTGGGATGAACCCCCGGCTCACGAAGACCCCCGGGGTGTCTGCAGGAAGGGCACACATGTGCCTGGCCGTAGGGCCACTGTCCATCATGCTAACCCTGCCCGAGCCGCAGATGGTCCTTGGGTGTGTGAAGTACCCCGCTCACATCTGCTTGCCCGCCCGGCCCGGCCCGCCCCCTTCCCTTCCGGTGCTTGTCCCCGGGGACCCTCCGCGGCTTCCTTTTATTTCCCCTGTGCATTTTGATTGATTAAGCCCCGTTGCTTCATGATCTGTCCGCCATGCTGGAGACCTCTTTACTTTGCTTTAGAATAATGATCTTCACCCACAGAATCGATGATGATTGTGGCTGCTTTTCGTAAAGGTCAACTGAATCTAAATTTTAATTAAGGGTTAGCTGAACTGCGATGGTCCAAGTGTTTGGAAACACGTATATATTTATTTTTTTGTTTTTTCAAAAAAGATCCTTGGAGACTCATTTGTGACTGCTCGTGCTGTTGAAAGTTTTAGGTACTTTTCAACTTTCGTGCTTAAATTGGAAGAAGTATGGAGAATGATTGTTGCAGGGCTCCATTTTTGCATGTTGCTTTCAAAGTTTGCTGTTTTCTGTCCCCTGCTCCCAATCCCATTTCCACCTCCAAGATTTTCAGAAGGAACGTGGCACCGTCAGCCTTTGGGGGGCTCTGGGCACGTGTGCTGCCCTGTCTGTTCATCCGGGCTGGGCAGCTGGCTGTCGAGAGTAGGGACTCCTTCCAGGTTGCATCTCTCTCTCTGTGTTGTGTCCTCTCCCAGGACATTTACTCCTGATTGGCCCAAGTTCCAATGAAAACCACACGGCACTCCCATCTGCTGGGTGCAGGTGGCTCTGCAGCCACAGGGGCGCCAGCGTCACCAAGCGCTGGCCTGCAGACTACAGTGCCCCCTGCTGGACGCCCCCTTCTGCCCTTTGTCCAGCCTGCACTCAGGGCTCACCTCTTACATGAATCAGCACCAGTAAGCTGGAAATCTTGTGCTGCTCACCCATTCCCCGCTGGAGCCCAGAAACAGGAGCCAATCGTGTTAGCCCTGACATGCAGCTGTCGTCCGGTCAGCTAGGCAGCTGTGACTGGAAGGCCCTCTCTCTGTCCACTACCTCACCCACAGCTCTGCCCCAGGGGACATTTAGGTGTGCAGTGTTAGCCCCATTTTAGTCGCTGCTGGGGACAGGCCTCTGGACAGGACAGGACCCGGAGCTGGCCTGAGGCCGTGGCCACTTCGGCTTAGAGTACTTGATGCTGACAGTAGTTGAGGTAACAACAGCCACCACCACACTCTTCCCATGGGTCCCTTTTTGCTCCCTCTGCCCACATGTCAAGGCAATGCTGCGTTGAAAATGGGGTGCCCAGGACAACAGCTTCTTTCTCTTCCAGGTCATTCAGCTAACCTTTCAGTTAAAAGCTAAGTTTAGTTGCCTTTAGAGCTTACGCTTCGAATTTGAGTTGAATGTGTTGCACCCTCAGCGCCGCGGGCACGCCCTCTGACCCTGCCTTCCTTGTCTCTTTTCCAGATCTTAGGGAACCTGGTGTCTGCAGGCCGGGCCGACAGGGACCACGCGGGGCCGAGGTTCCCGCACGGCAGCGCCGGCCCGCCGAGGTCCCGGCCATCCATCGGTTAGTAGGCCCACCTCTCTCCGGTCCTTTCACCCGCACAGCTCAATGGATGCTTAGTCTAGTCTCTGTGCAAACAGTAAGGCAACAGTTCTTAGGAATTTCAGCAGGAACATTTTCAGCAGACTACAAACCTTGGTTATTAATGGCAAAAGAAGGCAGAGGATGGCCCAGCCAGACAGGTAACACAGGTTGTAAGTACTTTGATGCCTTGCATTGGCTTTTAACTTCCAACTTCATCCTTCTCGAGACCTCAGTGGGGAGGTGAAGGGTGGACGCCTGGGCCAGTTGGTCCGCTTCTAGTTCTGCCGGCTCTGTTCACAGCAACCGGGGACACGCCAGGGCCAGTGGCCAGCCAGCTGCAGTTGATTTCCTGGAGGCCAAGCAGTGGACAGTGGTCACACACACACATCATGGCTAAATGACACAGACAAGGCACTGGCAGGAACTCGTGCCGAAACGTGTGCATCCTCACTGGCCCGTCCCCTACCCGTCCTCCCTGTCACCACCTGCTCCCCGTAACCAGCTTGCTGCTTCCATTCTCTTAGTTACTTTTTAGAATCTTGCCAGTCAGGCCAGTGCTGTCAGGACAGCGGCCTCATCAATCCACTGAGTGGGCTGAAGGCCAAGTAGGGTCATTATGTCCATCACCAGAATGAATCGTGACAAAAGCAGTTCCAAGAAGTATTAGGATAATGGAACTCTGTAATCATCAGAAAACCGGTCAGTTGTAAGATGCATGCGAGGGGGAGGGCTCACACGTGCTCGCTTCCACATGAAGCAAATCAAGAACTTCTGAAAAAATGAACCCGAATCGAGTGACCCTTGGGCAGCCTCCAAGGGTTCCTCAAGGTGGTAAATATTCAAGGAGGAGAATGCCCATTTTTCTCCTTCACAGCAGCTGGTGGATTCGAACCACTGGCCTTTGGTCAGCAGCCCACGCTCCTGTTGGGAGCACCGTGCTCTTTGTGTGGTGGTGTAGTGTCAGCTCCAGCTCAGGGTCCCTGTGCAAAGCCTCACAGCGCCTCCCGGTGATGCTGCTTCATCCTGCACCACCGCGGCCATGTGCTGTCCTTAGCCCAGTGCTGCAGCCGCTGTGTCAGTCCGCCTCGTTGAGTCCATCTCTTCCGCTCACCCTCTGCTTTCCCATCATGGTGCATTTTGCCAGGGATTGTCCCTCGTGAGGTAAGTCTCACCATCTTTGCCCCTAGGAAGCATCTCTGCTGCATGTCTCTGCAGTCTACTCAGTGTCCCATCAGTCTGTTCACTGGTGGTCTCCTTAGTCAAGAATGAAGAAGACTGGAGAATAGTTGAATTTGTAGTTTTGGCAGAGCATATGGGATATTTCTATATTCATTCTCCTTAGTTATGTGCCTTTATGAGTTGACTGTGACTTGACTTGTAGGGATCCTGTGAACAATACATCTCTATTCTGCTCAAGCCTCACCATCTCTCATTTTCCAAGTCCCTTGTTACAGTCACTTTGTCCATCTTGTTGAAGGTCTTCCTCACGTTTACCTTTCCAAGGACTGGCTCCCCCTCCCCCCAACTCATGTGAGATGCACTTTGACCTTCTTTGTCTCTGAGGAGCACCGTGTTTGCACGGAATCTCAGACAGACTTGGTTTGGTGGGGGGCGGGCGTTTACTTTTTTTACAGTCCATGAGATACTTGGTATTCTTTGCCAGGATCCATTATTCAAAGGCATTGATTCTTCTTCAGTCATCCTTTCATGGTTACATGGCTTAAATAGGTTCTCCTAGCTCCAAAGAAAATCAGCTGTTAGAGCCTTCTGTCTAGACCAGTCTCTGCAAAGACTCTTTCCTTCGGACACCGGTGAGGCTTTGAGTCTTCATTGCGTTGTGACGTCAGCAGGTGAAGGTTGAAAGCACTGGTATGTAATTGAGCCAGTGTTGTTCACAGAGCCAGAAAGGCAACCTGGTGAGCCTGGAGGCCAGGTGTCCTCTGAAAGGTGCATGGAGAGCCCCCTGCCCGAGTCCCTGAGCCCCTAGAAGAGCCACAGAACTGGAAACCCTGAGGTAACTGGTCACTGAGCCTATGGAGGAGAAGAGAGGCCGCCGACCACCTGCAGCCCTGCCAGAGTGACCCAGGTCTCAGCAGCTTTTCTGACAGCTGCTGCTGCTGGTGACGATGGCTGTTCAGTGTTGTTGAGTCGGGTCCAACTCATAGTGACCCTGTGAACAAAAGATCTGAGTCCAGTCCTGTCCTGTGCCATCCTCCCACTTCTGACACGTAAAAGCCTGTTGCAGCAGTCACCGTGTCAGTCCACTTGGTTGGGGGTCTTCTTCTCCTTCACTGACCCTCCACCCTTCCCAACATCATGTCTCTAAGGAATAGCACCTCCTCGCAACATGCCCCAAGTATGTGAGGCAAAGCCTCACCATTCTTCCCTCTAAAAAGCACTCTGGCTGCACCCTCTCCAACACACATCTCTCTGTTCTTCTGGCCGTCTATGGGATGTTCAGTGCTCTTCTCCATCACCACAGCTCAAAGGTGTCAATACTTCTTCTGTCATCCTTATCCATTGTCCAGCTCTGATACATAGTGATTGGAAAGACCTGAATCAGATGTACCTTAGTTCTCAAACTGGCCACTGTTACTAAGTTTTGTTGATCCAACTAAGATGAAAGTCGTTGACAGTTTAAGTATTTTTCCCCAACAGGACAGCAGAGTTTAGGAATGGCACATACATCATGATGGTGCTTCTTGATCCAGTGGTGAGAATCTTTGTTTTGACATTGAGCTACAATCCATACTAAAGACTGTAGTCTTTGATCTTCTGCAGTAAATGATTCAAGTCCTCACTTTGAACAAACAAAACTGTGTTGTTTGCCTAATGAAGGTTACTGATGAGTCTTCTTTCAATTCTGATGTCACTTCTCAAATAATTTGCTCAGCAAACAGACTGAATAGGTATGGAGATAAGATATAATCATGGTTTAAAGTTAAGGTGTGTGTCACAATTATATCTCCCTTGCTGTTCACACAACAGGTACACATTTTGCATGAGCACAATTGTTGTGGGGTTCCCATTCTTCTCAATGTCAACCATAACTTATGATCCACATGGTCAAACACCTTTGCATAGTCAATAATTGCTATCCGCTAGGATCTATCTGACATCAGCACTGATAGCTCTGGTGCCATGTCTCTTCTAAATCCAGCTTGAACTCCTGGCAGTTCTATTGTTGTAGTCGCTGCTTCTTCAGTATTTTGTCTGCATGCGATACTTATTAGAAGAAAAGCTCGATTGCTGACACCTCAACACAAAGCAGGTCTCTCAAGCTCAAACCCCGACTGCCAGTCAATTCTCATAGTGACCCTGTGGCACAGAGCACACCTGCCCCATTGTCTTCGTCAGTTTTGAAAGTAATCTGCCTCATCTTTCTTCATCAGAGCAGCTGGTGGGTTCGTACTGTTGACCTTTTTGTTATCAACCTTATGTGCTTTAACCACGGCACCAGCAGAGCCCCTTAATGTAATTTTAAAGGATTTAATAATCTATTACAGAGGTCCCAGACCTCTTATAATGGATGTTTAAGAGACAAACCCACAAAAACATATTTTGTGTATGCGCACACACACCCCCCCCATCCCCTACCCCGTTCTTGCTCATATATTTTCCCCCTAGTGGTTCTGTGTGAATGTTTCCTTAGCTATTTTTAAATTCCCCCCCTTTATTGTGTACGATCGAATCAGATCCAATTGGCACAGGAGGAGACTGTCACTCCTTCTCCAGCGGAGCATCTTGTGGGTTCGAACCATGCAGCTTTAGGATTGCAGCACAGCTTCTTGCCACTAGGCCACTGGAGCTCCCTTTTCCTTAGCTTTTTTCTAGCAATAATCTTACGCATTGTTTGTCCAGCTGTTACTAACTTCGCTTAGCATAATGGCCTCTAGATGTGTCCGTGTTGTGCAGTGTTCTTGGAACTCCCTTTTAGTGTTGTGTAATAACTACATTATGTGAGTGTGTGTTTCTTTAGCCATTCGTCCACTGATGTACACTTGGGTTGCTTCCATCTCTGCTATTTTAACATGCGTGTGCATATCCATTTGTGTCAGTTTTATATACCTACTAGTTAGACTGCTGGATCCAATGGTATTTGTATCCTTTGCTTTCTAAGGAAATGCCAGACTATCTTCCACGGTGGTTGCCCCCTTTTACGTTCTCATCTGCAGTGTGTGGAAGTTACAGTCTCTCACACCCTCGCTGGCATTTGGTTGCTGTCGTCCTGAGCTTTGCTACTGTTGCTGGGGTGAGGGCTCATTGTTGTATTGTTTTGCATCCAATAGCTAATTAAGCATTTCTCCATGCCTTTGTTGGCCATAAGTCTTTGGTAAAGTGTCTTGTCATGTCCCTGTTCATTCTTAACAGAGGTGCTGTCGTTTTCCATAAAGGTTAGAGATTAGTGTCTTGTCAGATACGGCATCTGTCAGCTCTCTTCCTCACTCCATCCTCACCTGTCCCTCTAGACTCTCAGGCCAGCAGCAGCGACAGTGACAGGGGACCAGGCTCCTGAAGGTTTTCATGTTGTGTTCATACTATAAGGTCAACAGGTGTTGGGAGTCAACCTGAAGGGCAGTGGTTTTGGGGCACTGGTTTTTGCATATGGTCCATAACACACACTACCCACAGCAGACTGTAGCATGGCTGCTGTGTGACACACAGGGTGTGGGCATATGGAACAAAACAAAATTCAATGTGTTTACCACCACAGAGGAAGACACCCAGGTAGATGACCCCAGGAAACTGGTGTCAGTGACACGAAGATTATTCTCCAATGCTCATCTGTTTTTCTTTTATAAATATAAAATTTATAAGTATTTTTATTATATAGAAGCCCTGGTTCATAGTGTTAGTGTACTGATGGACAGCACAGAACTGACCTGTGGAAGCAGATCACCCACTTCCTGTTGGAGCACCGGGTGCATTCAAACTGCCACCCTTTTCACGTAGCAGCCTGACACGAAACAACACTGCCAGCTAGGAGCTCATGCACAGCGCAGGAGTGGTCAGAGGCTCATTTAGGGTGCAGATTGGCCCCCCCTTCTCGTGGTAGCTGTAGGCCGGCTGGGACCTTAGGTTAGAGGCTGAGCACTTCAGCACTGCACTACCAGTCCTTTTACTTCTACACTAGACATCCTAAAATGACTGAATTGAAACACTGCCAGCCTTCCCCGTTTTCAGCTGAGCTCCTCCAGGGGGGGAAAGCAGCCAGCACGCCCACTCCTTGTCCCTCTCACCTGTGCTCTGCATGCTAGGCCCCGCCCATCCCCAATGACTATGCTGGACCCAAGGGCCTCTCAGCCCTGCTCTTTACTGCTGTCAAGCACATCTCCTTCCTGCCCCGAGTGCTTATTCCATCAGGACACTGCCCGGCCAGTTAGCAGGCCATGTGCTATCTCAGCACACAAGTGTGTCCATACACATTTCAGAAAATAACCTCTAGGAGCTGGGTGATAGAACAGGATTGCCAGGAAGTCATGATCCCAGAGAAGGCATTTGCTGGCACTTAGGTGCTTGGCGGGGTGGACAGTGACACCTGACCGCTGTGCAAATACCCCGTCATGGTCGCACACGTTCTAGCTCACTTATCCCTGGAAGGATCCCATTGGGCCCAGGTGCCCAGGCCTTTGGAGGCACAGCCATAGTATCTCACAGTGCCCACGTGCAGTCTCTGGCCCACACCCTGACTCACTACCGTAGCTGGACAGTTCTGGATGCCCAGATGTCCTCATGCTCATCCCATACCCCCCAGCCAGGGGGCTTTCCCTCCCTGGCTAGTGAGGACTCACCTGCTCCCTGTCCTGCCCACAGGTGACTACGGGGGGCGGGAACGGCTGTCTCCAGACTTCTTTGAAGAGTCGGAAACAGACCCTGGCACAGAGGAGCTCCCAGCCCGCATCTTTGTGGCTCTGTTTGACTATGACCCACTCACCATGTCTCCAAACCCAGATGCCGCCGAGGAAGAGCTTCCTTTCAAAGAAGGGCAGATCATCAAGGTAGGGATGGTGAGACCCGTGTGGGCTGTGGGCTGGCCAAGAACGTAAGAGACAGAGGGAGGCACAGAGACTAGGGCAGGACATCAGGATCGAGATTGGGGCCATGTGGGGCAGAGTGGCTATGAGTGGATCATCCAGGTGGACACTGGGAAGTAGGACAGACCAGCAAGATGGGCAGACAGCAGGGACTGTGTGGGCCGTGGAGGATTATGGGTGGATCTTAAAAAGTAGATGCCAAAAGTCCAAGTCGAGGCTGGCCAGTGGGTGAGCAAGGTATGGGCAGACCATCCCGGAGGGTGGGACATGGGCTGGGCTGTGTGGGCACCAAGGGTTTCCAGGGAGATCAAGACAAGGTGGGCACAGTGGAGATGCGCCCTGAGCGGGGACCCTGGACAGACCTTTAAGGGGGACAGCAGTGGAGGTTACTAGAGCCAGGTCACAAAGCTGGCCAAACCATGGAGATGGCCAAAGCATGGACTGGGCTGTGTGGGCACAGTGGAGATGCGCCCTGAGCGGGGACCCTGGACAGACCTTTAAGGGGGACAGCAGTGGAGGTTACTAGAGCCAGGTCACAAAGCTGGCCAAACCATGGAGATGGGCTGTGCAGGCACTGGTTCAGGGTGTAGGTCCGATAGCAGATGCTGAGGACTCAACATCAGCTGACTTTCACCTTGAGACTAGCATTGAACACATAGCACTAGGCAGGAACCCCTAGGCTGCTGGTAGTGAGACATCCAGCCGTCAGGGAGTGATCACGGGGCTGGGACGAGTCCTAGGTTTTGCCTGTCTTACAGGGTTGTGTACACATGCACACAGCCACACACAGTGCTGTATGAATCAGACTCCATCAGGTGCCCATGCTATATGTAAGCTCAATGTCTCCTGCGAGGCCTGCCGTAAAGGGTGCAGCAGCATGGGGCTCTCCAGTGATGGGCTTTGCCTGCTATGTCCACTTGTCAGTGGATGACTGATGACACTCTGCAGCAGAGGGGCAGGGAGGCCCAAGACCTAACTAAATTCTGAAGGGGCCACTGGTAACTCCCATAGGAAGGTGCCGTCAGGGCTGTCTTGTGAAACACAGTGGCTAGAGGTAGGACTGGGAGGGATGTGGGGACATTTACAATGTCCTTCTTATGATAGGCTTGTAGTGGAGAAATTTCCTACCCTGGCATGTGGTCTGCACATAGTGGACCTCACTCCTCATGCTGACAATGGTCCCTACCCAAGAGGATCTGTCCAGGAGGTCACATGCACACTTTCTGGTGCCTCATGTGGTGACGATGCCATTTCCCACTCTAGGTTTACGGTGACAAAGACGCAGACGGGTTCTACCGAGGGGAGACCTGTGCCCGCCTTGGCCTTATTCCCTGTAACATGGTCTCCGAGATCCAAGCGGATGATGAGGAGATGATGGGACAGCTTCTCAGACAAGGCTTCCTGCCCCTCAACACCCCAGTGGAGAAAATAGGTAGGCAGAGATCCAGCCACAGCCTGGCTTCCAGTAAGCCCTGCCTCTGCCTGCAGCTCAGGAGTATAAACCACCTGAAACAGCTTAGCCATTGGGTCAGTTCTGACTCATAGTGACTTCCCTGGGCTTCCAATGGCATAAGTGTTCATAGGAACTAATTTTTCCTCTCTGGATGTGGCTGATAGATTTGAACCTAACAGTTACAGGTGAAAAAAAAACCCTTAATAGGCAGAAAAAGTTTAAGGAGCAGGTAAAATAGGAAGTTACAGTGATGCTAGACCTTAGCCTAGCTACACAACTGCATGAATGTGATTTAAGCAACCAACCAACAGTACCTAACTAGGTGCCATCGGCAAGGTGTACAGACACATTTTGACAGTAAAGACATTGGGGGACACTGTGTTCTCCAATAAGAAAGCTGGTGGATGTATTAGCGCCTGATAAAGTGTGCTGCTACGCAGCTGTTTTCAGGAACAGAGTGGGAGAGTACACCACGGCCAAGCCATAAATACAAATCCTGCAGTAGCTAGGCATTTTAACCTTGTTGGAACAAAAAACCAATTCAAATATAAAAACACTGATGTGGGGGTTTGGGGAAGAATGGGAAGAGTGTGTAGAAAGTAAACACTGCACTGGAAGAGGTGAGGTGACACATGGTCCGAAAGACAGTATGATGACAATCTGAAAAAAAAAAAAGGTGGACTGGGGGAGGGGAAGAAAACGTGCAACAGAGAATGAATAAAGTAAAAAAAAAAACAACCCCAAAAACAAACAAACAAACAATGCAAAAATCCCCACCACCAACCAAGGAGACCTAAAATCAGAAGAGGAAGATCAACACTAGACCACCAGGAGGAGCCTACTTAGAGCAGAAACCGGCACAAAAAGCAGAACTCTCATGACATAACCCTAGGACGCAAAACCACCTCCATGGAGAGGAACTAAAGCTTTTATCAGGGTCTTTTCCTGGCATCATCTTCTGTATGATACAAGAACACATTAACAGGGGCCTCTCTTTTGCTTTAAGTGAGACAGCAGCGATCTTAAAACCAGAAAGTTGAGAGAAGACAGAAAAGACCTTTGAAAATAAGAGTAAGACTGATCTTTGTACCTAATAGGAAAACATTTGTTGCAAGTCTTCAGTGTCAGGGTGACAGTGGGGCACCACTGCAGATTTTACAAATCTCAGAAAGTTACTAAGTGGATGTTTCAGGCAAAACTTAGTCCTATAAATTTGACAGCCCAGCGACCAGTCTCAGAGGGGGAAGGCAGATTGATTTTGCCACCCAGATCCATAGCAGACTTGTAACGACTCTCTTCTTCCCTTTGTTCCAGAGAGACACAGAAGTGGCAGGCAGCACTCAACACCCACACGGAGAATGGTGGCTCTTTACGACTATGACCCGAGGGAAAGCTCGCCCAACGTTGATGTGGAGGTACCTGTCCAATATGCTTTTACTTTTGACACAAACCCTTCACCCAACGCAACTGCTCATGAATTTCATCCTTAAACCACCTGATTTTAACCTTTTCTGTTTGAGTCAGTGGCCATGGCCTAGGCAAGCCTGTGCGTCCTGATGTCCCAGGCCAACTGGCTGCCCAGACTGACCCCACTACCACTCAAGTGCCTCTTGATTTCATTCAGGGGGATCTAATGTAGGATAAGTGCCATCTCAGGTAGTCAGGACCTCACATGGACAGAGAAGACGACAGCCCTTCCCACACTCAGAGCCTGGCATCTCTAGTGACTCTGGCCTGCTTGCCTTCAGCCATGAAGGATGTTTCTCAGTGGAGGGCATCCTGTGCATATCTCTGCTGAGTTACAATCCACAAGCCCATGACTTAGACTGAGGGGGTTCAAAACATACCCATTGCTTCTGCACAGGGCAGATGTATGCCGGTAGTCTTTACGTGTAAACCTAAATGCATACTTTTCACATTTACAGGAGAAGATGGCTTGGCTATTAAGATTTGTCTCTGTTTTGGGGCAGGAGGCTGTTCCTTGTCTCCAGGGTGGGGTTGGGGAACAGTTCCCTCCTGAAGACCGAGATAAAGGAGACACCACTGTCTCTTTGAAGTTTGTAATGTCTTAAGACAGCAAAGTTCATGTTTGTAAGGTTCAAGTGAGTTGAAACTATCTGAATGGCTAAGTAGCCTGGGATTCTGTCCAAGCAGCAAATCCTGCACGTGGCTGTGAGCCGAGATGGTGGTGGTAGCTGTAGGCACGGAGCCAATGGCCAGCTTTGACCCTTTCTCTTTACCTGCAGAGGCTGGTCTAGTTGAAAGTTTCTCCAAAACTATAGGGGAATGATGTTGACTTTATGTTCCATTTCTACAGGCAGAACTTACATTTTGTACAGGAGATATTATTACTGTTTTTGGTGAAATTGATGAAGATGGATTTTATTATGTAAGTTTTTAAAACCTCTCTACAAACCCCTACTCATTTTACTTTCTCATTCCTGTCTGTCCTTTTCCTGAAAACCAGAACTCAGTGTGGCTTAAAATTTGTCAAACGTACTTTGTTTCCATAGTGAGAAATGGCACAATGATGTTTTATTTCCTTACATTTTAAGTTGCTGCCATCCGCACTTTTTTAAATACAGATTTTTCAGTATTGATTGTACAGCCAGTTAACAAGGTCATAGGAAACACATTGTGAGTAAAAACAAATCACAGACAGTTGTATAACCTGCCCTCTCCCCTCATGGAGGTCTGTCCCTGGCAGGGCTCCCCCCAGTTTTCCAGTGTCTGCACCTGCTTGAGGGCATCTTGACTCTTCCATATCGGCCTGGAGACCCTGCAGTGATCAAAGGGGGGGGGGAATTACTGTACAAATAGGCTGAGAGCCCACAGACTTGAGAGGTTCCCAAGAATGGGTCCTGCTTAACTCTGCTCTCCAGGGTATCAGGACTCTATATTTAAGGAACATTAGAGAACCTCACGCTGTACCCCTTCTAAGTAGAAACAAACACTGAACGCATCTCAATGTTGATATGTATTTAACCTTTTTAGAAGTGTATTTCTTGCTTTAGCTAAAGAATTCTTTTGTCTCTTCTTGTGCTGTAGGGGGAGCTGAATGGGCACAAAGGCCTTGTGCCTTCCAACTTCCTGGAAGAAGTGCCTGATGACGTTGAAGTGTACCTTTCTGATGCCCCTTCCCACTACTCTCAAGACACCCCACTGCGCTCGAAGGCTAAAAGGGTAAGCAGACGCACTTCACCTTTCTAACTGGTCGCCTCTCACCTATGGTCTACTTACCTTTGCCATCACTGTTTTTATACCTTGGGCTGAAACGTATACCCTGATTTTTCTTCTCTGCCCTTCCATTAGGGGTTGTACCTAAACATTCTTACATTTACTGAGTTTACAAAAATGACCCTCCCTTTCAAGGCTAATCCCTCCACTTTTCCTCATGAAGGAAATTCTGTCCTTCCTTAGAGAGCCAATGCAGAGTACAGAGGGACATATCCTGTCTCCTCGGTGGGCAGCCCTGGCCACTGCCCCCAGTCCGGAGGACTGCCTGGGCACCTTAAAAGTTTAGATGACATTCATGTTTAGTGTCTCATTTTTATTTTGTTTCATCACAACAAATTTTTCTATATTACATTTTTATATATATATATATATTTTTATTTCTTTGCTCATCTGCTTGGAAACAGAAGAAGAGTGTTCATTTCACACCTTAATCAGGCAATGTAGCCTTCACGTAAGTGAGCAACTGAAGATACCTATAAAGATACCAACTTAGGCTCCTTACCTGGACTAATGCGGTAGACGTAAGGCTTCACTGTGGGGTTTAAAAACAAAGAAATATGTCTCAAACAATCATTGGACCTAAAGTATTAGGATACTGCTTGGTCTCAGTTGTAAAACAACTGAATCTGTTGTAGTGACACAAATCATCTTTATAAAATAATTACCTACTATTTAAGACCATTATGAAAGGCCACCATTGGGAACATATTTCTTAACAAGCTGTTTGTTTACATACAGACGTGTTCCAGTGTCTACTCATATTTAAAGCTGCATATTGCATTGTTAGCCACTCTTGGAAAAAAGCACAACCTAACAAATATGTTTACTATAGGATATTTAAAGGGGGGAAAAAAACCAAACAACTCAAGCAGATGAGTAGTGACCAAAAGGTGGTTCTAGAGCTGGCTCTGGCTGCTCCAGATGCCACACGAAGTACCAGGAGTTATTTTTCTTAAGTGGCCGCCCCTCTAACTGACGCGCGCGCCCACACCTCTCCTCAGCACAGCTGCCTGCACTGCGCACACACAGCTTTGAGACTGACTGGTGTACCAATGCAATACCAGGTTCTATGAAACGTGCAGCTCACGTGATTGCATTAGACGGACTAGATGGTATCTTCAGGTGTGCTTTGGGATGCTTGACTAGGAGTTTTCCATTAGAACTAGACCTTGATTTTAAATCCAAGCAAGCTTGAAGCCCTGTGGCTTAGGTCATTTGCCTGCTGAATAACGAACACGCGAAGATTACGGAAGTCACTGGGTTCTAGGAGAGAAATGAGGGAATCAGGTCCTGTCAGTCCCAGCCCAGTGTCAAAATGGAGACAAATTCTTCATGCAACATTATTAAAGTTCAAAGGGATGGAAGTTTGCATAAATTAAATACTTGAAGTAATGCAGACATGTTATACAATTAGAAGGAATATTTAAAGAATGAAAACAGGCAAATAAGGGCCTTTAAGCTTTCTTTGATTGCAATTAAGGTTCATTTTAGTTTTTTTTTTCTTTCAACCAGTGTGCCATCTCCAATATTTCTGTAGTGAACTAATTCAGGAATGCATTCAACAGTTATCAGGATTTGTCTAGAACCAAATAATTGATGGGTACTCGGCCAACTTTACTATCAACCCAAGCTGCACTGTATTTTTCCTCTGCTTTCAGTCTTAATATTATTTCCTGGCTTGGTTTTGCCAAAGCAGTGGCCACCTCCCTTCTCAGTTATTTTTTGGGAGGGGATGCTTGCTTCTCATGGCATACTTTAAAAATTGAAAGAAGAAATGAACCCTTCTCCTTTGTCTTTCCTGGTGGGAATCGGGGCAGTGCGATGTTACCGAGTGAATTGATGTTGTTGGCGCTCAGGCACTCAATAAACTGTAACACTGTACCTACTAGGTTCCTCCTGAGGGGTCAGGTACAGCAAGGAGAGCTCCATCCCCCACAGTCCATCTCCATTCGGGGTCACCTACGTCATCTATGGGTTCTGGTAGTCCTGGGAGAGGCAGGGAAATGTCCTCGAAAAAGAAAAAGGGGCTGCTTTCCAAAGGCAAGAAACTGCTGCGAAAGCTTGGTGCAGTGAAATGATCCCTGAGCTCTGGACAACTCCCCAATCGGTGTGATTTTCTTTAATTCCAAACTAGGGCTTTCATGACTCAAGTCCTTCCTAAAAACACTCTCCTCCCCTGCCACCAGTAGAGAAATGCACTTTTGCACTACCTACCATCCACTTTAAACCAACTGCCAGAGCAAGGAGGAGCTGCGGCTCTGCTCCAGCCACCGGCCCGAGGGGGCCTCTCTAAGTTTGGGGCAGGGGCTCTCTCCCAATCTGTCACTCAGTCTTTGCGCATTTGTCATCCACCCTGAAAGGAATGATTTCCAACCTTGTCCCTTTCAAAGTGCTTGCCTCATAATGCATCACTTCCACTTAACTTTGGTCTTGAAATTCCTAGTTTAATCCGCCTTGATGTCCTGCCTTATAATGCACAATGATTTGTACTGTCTAATAAAGGAATACCCTGTCTACTTTGTATGTGTGTGCGTTCAGTGGTCTTCATCCTGACAGTGCTGTGAGATCAAGCCGTAGGGGCTATGCAGTCTTAAGATACTGACTTGAGTCTTTAAACACAGCAAGCCAGCCTCACACAGAACAGTGTTTACTTACCTCATCTCTCACCAGGGTGGGAGGGAGGGCTCTGTAGCAGGCTGCACGCTGCCGCCCTCCACTGCTTTCAGTGTTCCATTCTGTGGATTTCTGTTCCTTCCACCCTGTCAGAATGCCACACACAATTCCTCAGCCCTGACCAGCATACACCTAAATGACCCCACCATACACAGGCCACATCCCAGACACCCTAGATTTAACTCTGCTCAAGAGCATTCCACCCTATCCTCACCACTGGCATTCGAACACATAACTTAGAGTTGCTGGCAGATGTATTGGTGGTGACTATTTTGTAATTCTTGTCCACTTGTAAATTGTTTTTACTCTTTATACATATTTTCAGACTGCCTTTCTTTTGTAATTTATGGAAGGTTTATAAAATGAATGATCTAAGCTTTCCCCATTGTGTCTTCAAAAATATATTGTAAACTGTAACATAATAGTATGTGTTAGATGTACTAAAAGGAAATGAATCTATGTGGGGTTAAGTACTTGTGTGGGTGTGTGCATGTGTGTAGTTAGTGGAAAATATTTTATAGAAATAAAATTTGTTATTTTGTACAATGCTGTCTATTCTTTATCTTATGCTGGGAAGGGAAGTGCTTAGTGCTTAACTAAATTTCTTTATATGCACAAGAATCTCTAGCCACAGTCCTGGGAACAAGATCTTTTTTTAAACCTCATGCTGTTCTGTGCTACAGGAATCAGAGTGCTGGCACACAGTGGTGGGGCACTTGGAGGGCCAGCGTGGAGCGGTCTCCTTTCATGTGTGAGACTCACTCAGGTACCACTGAAGCTTTGAAGGAGAGTCCAACTTGCCTCTGTTACTATGTCCCTTTTGAAAATTTAGAATTCAGTTCAGCCTTCATTTAAATTAATAAACTTAGATTCCTAAATCTGAACTTTCCTCAAATCTTCACTTAATCTCCATTTTTAGTTTTCATTCTAACATCTTCTGTCCTTTTATACACAGTAGATATTTTTATCTGTATGGTATTTTAAAGTCTTGTCTTTCCTACATTTATACTAAGGTAAGTTAAGAAATTATAAATAGTATTTTGTATATTCTTTTAAGCCTTCTCTGGTACAACACTTATTTCTTCTGCCCTCCAGTTACACCAGATGTCCCTTCCTCTGTTTCTATATATCAATGCCTGACTGTCCATGGCTTTAGATATTACTAGGACACATATTATCAATTTTACTGACATTATTGCCTTAAATAGAAAATATTCCATTTACTCACACAGCTTTGCCCATTTCATAGATGCAGGTAAACAGCACAAGAAACCTAGGGTAGAGAGAGAGGCCTTAATTACAAAAGCAGTTACCATAGTGTATACTGGACCAGAATTCTGATCCCCACAAAGCCAGAGGATACCTGTGCATACAGTTGGGTGTGCCATGGAGGAGAGCCTGGGCTTAGGGAACCTCGCTATCTGTGGAGTGCTGCAACGTGTCTGACCTTTGAGATAGAGAGTGAAATCATCTCATATCCTGGTAGTGACCATGGTCCAAACATTGCTGAAAGATAATCTGGGGGAAAGGAAAGGAAGGCAGGCAGGGGCCTCTACTCACTAGACATGCAGAAAACAAAGATGGGCAGTGTTCCCCAACATAGATAAATTACAAGCCTTGGAAAAAGAAAAAAATCCCCTAGCTCTCTGAGTGGTACCAGTAAGGACATGAATCCTAATCAGTGTGCCACACACAGCACCATTAACACCACTAAGTCTTTCAACTCCATATACAAGTCTTATTTCCCATTAGGAACTGTAAAAACAATTTCTTGATAACAAGAAGGTCAAGAAGAAATCAACCTGGATTAAGTGAGAGCACAGCAAACCTACAGGGTGTGGGGTGCTGAGTAGTTTCCAGTGAGATGAGCACATGTCATTTTACACATTCATGTTACAAAGAACCTAAGGCAGCAGAGAAGTGGAAGCTGGAAGAGAAAAAATTACAGTAAGACCCAACCCAGCACCTGGAAGGGATTAATGGCACCATAAATAAAACAGAGCCATAGTTATAGAAGTGGGAAAAGGTTTGTTAAGATGAGAGACATAACTAGTGAAAGGTAGAGCACCTAAAAGAGGTTAAAGGATCCTTGGAAAGACAGAGGTGAACTCAAAACCTTACAGCATGATGTTAGCAGAAAGGAGAGAAAAAAATAAATTTACATTATTTTTCGAAGGGTGCTTCTATTAACTTCCTGCTAGTAAGCTAGAAACTGAGAAATAATTCTCTGAAAAATATAAAACAGAAAAACACTCATAAAAACAAAAGAATAAAAGAATTAAAGGAATTGGAGTTTTGTTTTTTTTTAAGCCACAAATAAAACTCCAGTCCCAGACAGTTTTATAAGAGAATTCTACCAGTTTTAAAAAGCTACATTAAAGAAGACAAAACACCCCACACGTAACAAAACCTCACCTTTCAGAAAAATAAATAAATGCAAAACGGCACTAATTATTCTGAGAGAACACAATCTCCTTATATATAAATAAATGAGGGGACTAAAGAAATGGAAATATTGTTCTATCTACTTCATTACAGATAGAACAAAATAACAATAGCAAACAAAATCCAATGGCATGTAAAAATGTAACATCCTGACACTGTCTCAAGGTGACATGTAGTACATTAACAGAGTATTGTTAGGTGCCATCGAGAAACCAGTGACTCACAGTGACCCTGTATACAACAGCTCTGAACTCTGTCCTAGCCTGAGCCAATCTTTTGTTTCTGACATAACATTCATACAGTTATAGCAAGTTAATTTCCTTATAAAATGCTTACAAAATCATGAATATCCTTGTCCCAACATAAGAAAATTCTATGAACAGAATCTTAAATTGGGAACGTTAGAAACATCTATGTGCAAAATAGTAAGAAATCAAATTTATTCAGCAATAATGAGAGAAAGCAACAATGAAAGCCTAAGGATTGGAGAAAATGGAACCTATCTGCAGAAAATATGACTGCCTCCATAGAGAGGATGGAAGAATCTAGACTTTATGGAGTGACTGGACATCAATCACTATGAAAATCCAATTACATTAGGGCACATCTGCGGCCCACCACTTGTCTGCTGTACCTGTTGTCAGCACGCTGGGCACTGAGGGCAGCCTGAGGTGAGCACTCCCACAGATCATGGCTCTTAAGAAGCTGCTGGTCCCTGAAGCTTTTGTGGTCTCATCTCTGTCTGGAGTCATCCTGCTGTTTCAGTCCTAGAGACATAATAGTCTAAACAGGCTAAGACCTTCTGAAGGTACGCGCGCGCGCACGCACACACACGTGCTGTGAACTAGAGGTTTTTACCTGCAGGGACACAGAGGGCGCTTAGGTGGGGGAAGACTGGGGTCTACAAGTTCTGGAAGGTCTGCATGGGAAGCACTGAGCTAACGACTCCAACACAGGAGTGGGATTCTATGATGTCCAGACACATCTCCCCTTGAAAGTTTGGGTATCTACAACGGGGGGCTTAGAGGGGAGCGCCCCTTGATGCTGACTCCCTTGACACTATAGAATTGAGGTCATTCAGCGTTCTGCCAGTGGGCAGGAGCAGATTCAGTATTTCCTTTATATTAGTGCCTACTGACAGCCTGCCAGGGAGAAACATGGAGCAATTCAGGAATTGCCCAGACTCCACAGATGAATGGCCGTCAGGGTGGGCCTCAGGTCCCCAACCTGCGTGGTCTGGGCTGTGACACATGGCTAGCCCAGGGACAGCATCTCACCTCTCCAAATCACGGCCTCTCCCTGTAATGGCCCTCTTCCACTGGTGAGTGTCACTACTTAAACCAGTGTCATGTCAGGACAGAAGTCTCCTGTCAGTGTCTCAGACTTAAACTTCAGACTGTTCTCAATGAAAAGAGGAAATAATGGACTTCAGTCACAGCTTTCACAGCTTTTGCTTTTTTCCCCTCCTCTGAAAATGCCTGTCTTCGTAGACACCTGTATGCCCTGTCAATCCACCCTCCAGGAGATTCCTAGCATGTCCTTTCACCCTCCTCTCTTCTCTCGACGGGGACACCCAATGTTGGAAGCCCCCACATAGTCCTCTCCTCACCTTCCCAAAGGGCCTCCAGGGAGACTCCGAGATCAAGTCACTCACATTTCTATACTCACCAGGTTGGTGATGTTTAGAAATATCACATGTATAGACGACTCCTGCCACATGTGCCTGGCCTCCTTTTCCAGACTTTCAGACCATATGTGGGGCCAAGGGGTAGGGTAATGGCCACAGCCACCGCTTGACAGGACAAAGCTTCTTCCGCCTGCATCTGCCTTTGAGCTTGCGATGCCAGCTCTCACCCTACCCCAGGTGGGGATACTCCTAGCAGAATGTGACATTAAAATCTCCAAATAACAATGACCTAGATTTTTAAGGAGAATCATACCGTTTGGCCCAATAATTAAATGGAAAGCAAACAGACATACTTTCAGTAAAAACAAACTACACACTGGTTTTCATGTAAGGTGATAATCACTTCAATTTTATTTTGTACTTAAGAGAATGATATCTCAGTGCAAACAAGGTAAGTAAATTAGTAAAGCTAATACTGGCTACTTGTCTTTTTTGATACCTTTGGAAAGAATTCAGAACTTTTCAACCATTGTTTTTTTAACTTTGAAACCATCTACCCAAAAAACCAAATTGAAAAAAAGCATATTTTCTCACCAAGCCTCACAGCTGTCCTGTACTTTGGTACAAACTACTTCACAGTTATCATAATGACAAGAGGTATCAATCACAGGAGCAACATCCCACCTACTAGTTTGGTAAGGGCTCTACTTCATGTTTTCCTCTCCTTTAAATTAAAAATTAAGGTAAACAGAGGATTACAAGTAGAATTTGTTTCTTCCTGTAAAGTACTTAAAAGTACTTTTAAGTACCCAATACACTTCAGTTTTAAGAGCACCTGTTTATAATACAAAGTACCTTATCCACATTTTATCAAGAAAAAAAATATCCCCATAACATGCATATGGGAGGCAAACAAGATAAAATATATAATTGAAAGCTTTAGTACTAAAATGAGGAAGTTAATAGCAGTGTTAGAAACACACTCTAGGTTTCCTAATTCCCTACATAAGTTTGATCTAGGTAACAGGTTCTGTTTTTTTTTTTTTTTTAAAAAAAGCTTAAAAAAAATGCCAAACAGTAATTGTGAAAAGGGGAAATTAAAACCAAAACTCAGCTTCATCATGTTGTACTCTTCTACAGGTTAGAGGTAGTAGAGGCGATTTGAAAGTGACAGGTTTGGTTCTCTGTGGATGCTCTGGCCAACTAGGAAGGCTAGCTTATGTGCATACTGGCAAGGAGCAGGCACACGGATGACCCCCTGGAGAGAAAACAGAGGCCTATCACTCTAAGCTACAGATCTCAGTATTTACCACAATCCTCTTAAAAATACAGCAATTCCATCCTGCAGTTAATCTTCTCATTCGTGTGAAGAACAGCAAGAGATGCTTACCGGCCAGTTATAATACACGTGGCATAGCTTGTATGTCAGCCGCTGGATGTGGTCTGGCTTAAGACCACTGTTGTCATAGATGACGTTGTAGTGTGTGGGAGAAACACTGCCACTTCTCACAGCCTGGCTCACGATGAAAAAGTCATACCTGCAATTACAGAACACATGCAGGGAGCCTCAACTGCTGAGAACAAGATCAGTTGAATTTGTTCCACCTCCCGCCAGACAGCACCTTCCAAGAGGTCTAGGGACTGGCTGGTCTTCCACAGCTTGCGAAGAGTTGCAGAAGTTCTTTAGACTAAATGATAATTCCACTGATGCTTCAGGGAAGATACCTTTTGTACCACACCACTTGGTATTATGCTGTGTCGTATAGCCTCAGGCTTTGCCCCTGCAATCTGAGGAGGGTGACACTAAGCAGTAGCAGAGGGCTCAAGGACAGCCAACTGTGCGAAAGGGAGCCTTGTTCCAGGGACTCTTCTTTCCAAGTGTGATTATACCAAAGGCTGTTCCTCCTCTCAAAGCCCCACTGTTCTTAAAGATAGACTTAACTGGAGTCCTGGTAACACAGTGGGTAAGAGTTGGGTTGCTAACTGAAAGGTTAGTGTTCAAGAACACCTGCCCTCAGTTGGTCTATGAGAGAATGAGGAGGAAGTCTGCTGTTGTATAGATTTATAACAATGGAAACCCTCTGGGCAGTCCTGTCAATAGGGTTGCTAGAAGTCAGATTTGACTGGATAGCAGTGGTTTTTTGTTTTTAAACTATATTATCTAGCTAATACTTAAAGATCTAAAGTAATTCTTTAAGAGAATGTACAGCTCATGAAAGAATAAAGAGAACTAGTGGTGGGAAAAGAAATCCTATGAGGCCTAAAAAAATATACTGCTGGAAAAGGTAGAGGGTTCAGAGAAAGACAGACCCTCAATGGGCTCCAGCTTATCAGAGATGGTGAGGACGGCACAGGACAGAGCAAGGTTCAGACAGTAGTTGACTTGATGGTACACTATAAAAAGCATGAGGCCCAGGTAGCACTGGTTGTGCAGTCTGTAGCGAACTACACTGCTAATCCAAACAGCTATACTTTTTCTGATGGTTCACCACCACTGGCTATCAGGGAGAAAGATGGTGATCTCTATGTTTGTGACTTACAGCCTCAGAAACCCCACAGAGGGTCAGCTGAGTCAGTTCCAACTAATCATCAATGATGGCATATGGGGTCCAGGTGGTAAAACAAAAACCAAGTCGTACAAATAACTAAAACGTTGTTAGGTGCCTTTGAGTAGAATGCAACTCAGAGACCCTGTGAACAACAAACCTGAACCATATCCTATCCTGTGCCATCATCACTTTGGACATACCAGAGCCGACTGAAGAAGTCACTGTGTCAGTCCATCTCATCTACTTTTTTGCTGGCACTCCATCCTTCTAAATCATGATATCCCTTTCCAAGGAACAGCCTTGCCTAGCTACATGTCCAAGTATGAAAGATGAAGTGTTGCCATCTTTGCCTCCAGGGGGCAACCCAGTTGCACTCTCTCCAGGATATATCTGTTTGCTCTCTTGGCAGTGTCTGGGATATTCTGTATTCTTCTGTATTCTTCTCCAGCACAACTCAAAGGCACCAATTCTTCTGTCATCTTTATTCATTATCCAGCTCTCTGATGCATAGTTGGTGACTAAGGAGACTATGGCCTGAATAAGGTGTACTTTAAGTCTTCAAACTGACAGCGTTACTTTTCAGTATTTTGGAGAAATCCTTGGCAGCTGACTTGTGCAATGTAGTATGTCTCCTGATTTCACCACTACTGATACCAAGGGTCCTGACTGTTATTCCAAGCAAGATGAAATCACTGACAGAATCCTGGCCATTCCTTGTCAATGTACTGTTTTGGCAGGTTTTGGATGCTCATCAGCAGTACTTTACCTGGATGTGACATTGATATTGTTCAATAATTTCCACATTCTGTTGGATCACCTTAAGAACAGAGACAAATAGGGATCTCTACCAGTAAATTGGCCAGGCAGCTGTACTCTACAAATTTCCTGGCATAGACTGGTGAGAACATCTAGATTTGCATCTGTTAGTTGAAATATGTCAACTGGTACTCTATCAATCCCTTAGGACTTCTTTTTTTGCCAGTGTCTTCGATGCCACTTGAACTTCATCCTTCATTACCACTGGCTCTTGTTCATTTGGTACTTCTGAGATTTTCAGTGTCAACCAATTCTTTTTGGTACAGTGATTCTGTGTGTTCCTTTCATCTTTTATTTTTTAATACTTTTTTGTGATTTTAACAAAAGTTATAGAAAAGTTATTAATTCTTTCCTTTATACCCCCTCCTTCCCCCCGGTTCACTTTTTTCCCTCTTAAAAAATTTATCCATTACTCCAGCCCTCCCCTCCTCTCCTCTCCTCTCCCTCCAGTCCTCTTTGCAATGTACTTTTGATGCTTCCTGTATCATTCAAGATTTTGCTCATAGTATCTCCCAGTGTTGCAATTCGACACCTAAATTTTACTCCTTTCAGCAGGAGAAATGCTAAGCTAGTTCTTCCCTTTTAACTCTGACTCCAATTCTGCACATTTTAATATTTTGCTTTGTATTCTTAAGTTGCCCTTGAATAGCTTTTGTTCAACTCTTTGGTGTGTCATCCTTTAGACTTCTCAACATCATCGTCTCTTCTGACATTCATTTTGGTTTTTTCTTTCTCCTCTGTTTTTGCAATGACCTTTTGCTCTCTTGATGGATGGTATCTTTGATATCCTCCCACAGCTCCTCTGGTCTTTGGTCACTGGTGTTCAATACCCCAAATCTGTTCTTAAGATGATTCTTAACATTCTTGACTGGGGTAGTCTCAAGGTCTTATCTTGGTTCTTATTGACAAGTTTTCATTTTCTTAAACTTGCAATGATATCTGGTCTGTTTTTGACTGCTGTTATTGTGATTCTCCAATGATTCTTTCCAGAGATTTATCAATCTGATTCCTGTGTAGTCCTTTGGGTGAGGTCCAGGTGTAAAATTGCTTTTAGTGTTTATTTTTAAAAAGAATGTATTTTCTATAAATAAGAGTGCACAATATGTAATCAGTCTCTGTCCATCCTTATTTCTGTCACCAAGACTTTGCTTTCCAAATATCATTCCTTCCTCCTCTCTTCCAACTTGTGTGTTCCAATCACCAATAATTATTAATGCATCTTGATTGCATGTTTGGTCAATTTCAGACTGCAAAAGTTGGTAGAAATACTCAATTTCCTAGAGATTAATACTACCTTAAGACCTGTTCATTTTCTTGGCACCAACAAGCATCAATCCAGAAATAATGATTTAAGCAAATGAACTCAGCAAGTTATTTTGCCTGTCCAAACTAGAGATGATAAAATCACACACATGGAGAACAGGAGAGGTTTCAGGAGAACTAGAAGGTCAGAAATGGGAAATGACTTCGCACAAAAGTAGAGATCCCAACAGCCAAAATCAAAGCTGGACTTAAGAAATGGAAAACTAAATTATGTTTTCATGCTTCATATTTCAGGAGAACTAAATTATGTTTTCATGCTTCATATTTCAGCATGGACTTCACCCAATTTGTTTAAGTGAGTTCTGTCTTCAGGTCAGTATATTAATACTTGATACTGGAGTAGCATAACATTGAAGCAAACCCTCTGGAAATTAATTAGCTGTTACTTAAAAGAGATCTGAACCCAGTTTTGTGATTTTACAGTTGGTTTCTGGTGTGTCCTAAGATACAAGAGACTACCAGAAGCTCTGATTCTAAGTGATTTCTGATCTTTTCTGGCACTGTGTGGCTCCAGGTTACATAAAAAAAAGCTATGCACATAAAGGATGGAATAGTGTCTCAGATGAATCTCTACAACTTTTAGGTAACTAGTGCTTTACATCATTCCAAAGTTTTTGTTTAGAAAACAAAAATCTGTAGATGAGACTATCATAAAATAGGCAAAAACTGGCTACTTCAGCTGTTCTTCTCTTCTGTGTATAAGATTAAGGGCTTTCCCTAAGAATAAATAGCCCCCAAGAATTTCTGTTAAGTTTCAGATACTAATTTAAAAACCACAAGTTTTAGAACAATGTTAGGTGAGATCAGTTAAGGTGCAGTATAAGAATTAACAAGTATGTTATAGTAGGCTGATGTTCAAAACCTCAAACAGTTTTCACTTGACCCCACAGAACTTACCACTCTGGTCTGGTGACCTCCACATCAATGACTGTTCCAGGAAGTGGATTTTGGAGTCTTCCTCCAGACTGAGCAAAAAATCGGGCATTCACACGTTTCTTCACTACAATTACTGTCAACCTTGGGCTAAAGATGATGAAAGTAACTACATTTAGTCTTATTTCCAAAGGTTTGAGAGGACCCTTGCTCACTTAGAAACTGGGATACTCTATTTCTAAAAGCATATGTAGCCCTGATGGGCATCCTTTTGTACAAGGTGGAAGAAAACCAGGACCTTTCCCCTTAACAGAAGTATCAGCTTCAGGAATTGGGTGGAAAAATCAAAATGACACAAGTATCTGACATCAGTCAGAGAGGGGTGCTGTCCACACATGAAATATAGATATTCCAGATCTATCACAGATAAGACAATAATCCAGGGATTTCCCCAAAAAGCACAAATGGGCACAGTGGGCATAGTCTAAAACATGGAAAATGAAGTGTTAACCCTGAAACCCTAGACAGTAAGACCAGTGAGTAAGAATAAATATAAATGATGATGATATTCATCAGTCTTAGGAAAAGAGATAACGTGGATCATTTTAATCCTCCAACATCACAAGAAACAAATTCACTTTTAGAATGAAAAGATTATGAAGTAGTAGCAGAAAGACAAATTGAACTGACACTGTTATGTATTTTGGCATCAGACATCACAAAGATGCTAAACTTTTTCACATCCGTTATCCTTACATACAACTCGAGCATTTTTAAGAATCATCTAATCAAAGCACGTTCATCCTAGAGAGCGTGAAACCAGGCTGCTCCTTGTAGGCAAGGATTCTGAGACTTCGTCTGACATAGTCTGGGCATGTTGCAAGGAGGAACCAATCCTTGGAGAGGGACATCATGCCTGGAAGGGTGGAGGGACAGCACGAGAGAGGAAGACCCTTGATGAGATGATGTGACTCAGTGACTGGGGTAATAATGGTAGGTACATCACATTAACTAAACTTGGCATAGGATGGAGGTTTCAGGGCTGTTGTACGGAGGTCGCTATGAGTCACAAGTGATTTGACAGCACATAACAACAACATACGAAAGACATTTTCATCATTTATTCCTTTCAACAGCCTAGTGAGTTAATCTCCATCTCACAGACAAAGGCTGAACTTGCTTACCTAAGCTATGATTCAAAGGCTCTGGACTACTCATTTCTACTGTCAGCACATAAGCCTACAAATAACCATGGGACACCTACTATACACACTTTCTTGCTATGTACCAGTTCAAACACTCAAACAGCATTGTCCAACCTGTTAAAGGGCATTTACATTGGTCCAAGGAAAACAGAGTAGATCAACCCTGCTAGCCTCACAAGTACAACTGTGTCACTCACTGACTCACTACGGCTCCAGTGTCCTCACCAAGGGGAAACAAACCTCAAGGACTCAGTACCAGCAAGGTTTGCCGCAGCAGTGAGGAACAGTGTGCACCTCTCCAGCCCTGAAGACTCAGGATCTAAGATGACCTCTACTTATTACTTACAAAAAAATTTTTTTTTCCTAAGAGAAAAAGGCAATGAAGCTAGGATATGCTAAGTACAGATACAGTAAAACAGTAAGAGAGACTATAGGAAGAACAGTCACCTTAGATCTCTGGCCACAAGCCTCCAGACTGAACACAAAAATCAGAGAAACATAAAATAAGGCTTCAACACAAAATGAAAATGGAACGAACACCATCATTCTACAGGGAGAAATATAACCATTAAAGTTTAAAGAGTAAAAAAAAAAAAATTAACCTTTATTTCCAAAACAGTACTAAAAACATCTTTTTATTTGGAAGCATAATTCCACAAAGATGGAAACACCCCTGGGCTGCTTCTGAGAACTTCATGAAATACCTCAGATGTTAAAAAATTCGTAGTGCCAACATTAATTTGGGGAGACTCTCAGAATTTGGCCAGTGATGACCTTGAAAGTATCTTTGAATTGGCTGGTAAAGAGACATGAGAGATTATTTTTTTTCTTTTAGTTTTTTATTATTTTTTGTGCATTGTACCATCAAATCGGATCTAACTGGTACAGGAGGAGATTGTCCCTCCTTCTCCAGCACAGCATCTGGTGGATTCGAACCAGGCACATCTGGGATTGCAGTGCAGCTTCTTGCCACTAGGCCACCAGAGCTCCCCTGAGACAGATTCTTAAAGCTCATCACATGCAATCAAAACACACCCCAGGTACCGTCACCAGTACTGCTCCTATTGTCTGTAATGATATCTAGGAGGACACCAAACAGGTGCTTTAACAGTGTGGGGAAACAAGCAGCATTTAAGCAGGCCCAAGTCAACACATACAAGCACAAAGCAGAGATGTCTCTTAAACTTCTAGAAAAACTCCACTGCAGTAATATTAACTGACTGTAGAAAGGATAGCAAAGCGATTTTCCTTCTAAAAACAAAATCCCCAGGTCTTCTAGGAATCTCTCAAAGGCAAGTATTCAAACCCTGATGATGACAGCATGCACTGGTCATGAGGGTCATCTGCCTGTTCTCTATGGGCATTGAGAGATACCACAACTGAGACAGGGCAGCCAGCCCAAGAGGCAATGTCTCTAGATGGTTCAGCTTATGGCCTAAAGCCACCAACAGTGGTGTCAGTGGGAGAGCAACACACACTCAACAAACCAAAAGATGACTTCGGTTGTCATCCCTTTTGCTCCCACTCCTCAGAAAAATTCCCAAGAGAAAACTTGACACCCTCTCCACTGCCACAGCCTTAAGACTTGCATCATACCAACACAGATGGCTTCTTACCTTTGCATCTAGTGACACTAGCTTCAAAAGATAAAAAGGTCGAACTTTGTTAAAAGGGAATGTTTTACAGTTTTCATGCTTACTTGTAACCTCTACCAAGAGATTTGAGGCAATCCAAAAACTGTGGTACTTCATAGTTAACCAGTGTCTTCAGCTGACCATCTCCCACTCCATCTCGGTAGACAATAATTCGACTAGGCATGTATTCATTGCAGTTATTCCAAGCCCTAAGAGCAGCTGAAAGCAAACCAGAATAGTTTTAAATACTTGGTACTTAGACCAGAAATGGACTGTTTCTCCCAAATCCCATTTTCAGGCACATAGCTTACAACTGATTCCTGGTATCACAGCAGACTAACCTTGCAAGCAGACCTTGAGCCCATCCACCAGCTCTTGTCCTCGATCTTGAAATACACAGCGGGAGAACCAGCTGTCCAGAGAAAGCTTGACTTAGGTGAGAATGCAATCACCTAGAACATCTTCCTGAATTACTAGGATCATTTTGCCCGTGCCAATCTGGAATACTATCTAACTTTCCTAAACGATACCTAACTTCTTGAAACACTTATAGGATCTTAAACAGACAAGAGAATCAAGACACAGTTGCGGTCCCTCACAACCATCACAGACTAAATTTTCTTTTATTATAAATTCATACTGTACCTCAATTTGCTGGGAGAAAACACAATTTAAACCACACTACCCACTGTGGCCTCCCAGGCCACCACCTCAATAGCATGCCTGTTGCTATGTTTTTGAGAAGCAACATATTTCAGGGGTAGCCTCTAAAAAGCCCTGGAAAGATCCATGTGTACTACTAATATATTAACTCATTTTTCCACTCTCATTCTTTCCTATTCTTGGAAATATCCTTAATTCTAAGCATTAAAAATTTTTACTATGTTAACTTAAGTGACTTTTCAAAATAAAATCAACAAAACTTGAAATTACGTGACATGGATTACTATGGATAAAGTAACCTAAAAAGATTATGAAGCCAACTAGAAAAACATTCAAAGAAAGAGCAGTAATACTTTTCCTCCTTATGCTTCTGTGTAATCTTTTCCCTATTATTACATCTTCTGTATTTTATAGACCACTTAGCTACCAGTTCCTGGGTCTGTGTCTTCTTTTGACTATGTCTAAGGGTGTTCTGGTGGCAGACTCTGTAGACAGTTGAGTTTGTCTGAAAAGGAGTATACCTCCAGGTGATCACGTATATATAGATCTGTGTGCATGAGTGGATACCATAGCCACTAGCCACATGGGACTTCTTGGGGGGAAAAAATCTGTAAAATAGAAATTAAACTTGAAAACTTATGTAGGAATAAAATAAATTAATTTTGATAGTTACAACAGTATTTCTTATCAAACTCCAACTCATTGCCACTGAAATGGAACTGACTGCTAGCTGACTCTCCAACAGGCTTTCGAGAGGCCATGAATTGCTTGGTAGGAGATTGCCCATCTTTTTCTCAAGAATCTGCTAGTGGATCCAATCCATCAGAGAGGACCACTTTTGGTTTAACAGTGCAGCTCCCTTTAGACTAAATTACTAGAACTTCCTGATAATGTCTAGGAAACACTCAAATAAAACATTTGAATGAATGCTGTTTTTGTTTCTCAGTGACCACTGTCGCTGTGAATACACAGTGGTCTGCACTGCCTGCCTCTTTTGCTGCTTCTTCCTACTGAGCCCACACATGAGCCCAGCTCACCTCCTACCACCAAATCTCACTCACCGAGTCATCCCTTCATTGATGCTGGCAACAAATCCTGCAATTGACCTCCGTCCAGCTGTGGTATCATGGTAGCAATCAATGCCAACGATCATTGCAAGTTTTAGCTTAAATAAAAATAGGGTAATTTTTCAGACACAGTACGACACTGACACTTTTAGGATGTAAATTCATTTTTTAAATACCAATGAAAACTTTCCAGTCTCCTAAAACTAACACATGTGTCTCAAATGGCAATGATTCTTAAGGATGGGACAGGAGCGGCCAGTGTGTTGTTCTGTTGTATAAGTGTTGCTATGACTTGGGAGTCAACTGGATGGCACTAAGAACAAAAGAGTTGAACTTACTGGCATGTCCACCCTCCAGAGCTCCCCACCCATCTTGCAGTTCATCTGTAAGGCGATTTTGGTGGCGATGGCCATCACCGTCTGCTGTTTTCCTAGAGTGCGGGCCACTACACACTGACTGGGAGTAGGGCAATCGGTACAGAGGTACTTCTTTATGGCATCGTATTTGTCCTTCCGATTACTGGACAACAGGCAGACCACCTGGACAAAGACAAAATGTCTTCATTACCATGAATCAGAAGATGGGGATTCAGCGCAAAGGAGAGGAGAGCAAACCAAATCCACCTGTGGGTACGAAAGTTATACATTATCACTATTTGAGTACCTATTTCCGCCATCATTTAATCAGTATGATGTTACTTCTTAGATACTGCTCATTATACTTGATCTAATAATAGATAAAAGTAGAGACAACAATCACAAATGAGAACCACTTAGTCTTAAGACTGTTATTTCTACTATTCTATCAAAACAGCATGTAGAGCAGTGGAAAGGGTGGTAGGCTGACACCTTTATGCATTTTGTTTTTTTCCCCCTAGAGCAAACCTTCATAATAAAGTTCTGTGACAAACTCCAAAAAAAATAAAAGTTCTGCATCAGAGTTAACTGTTAAAAAGTTTTCCTTTCTACTTCTTCTCACCTCTTGCAGTGCCCAGTAACAAATTCCTGGGTATACAACCAAAGCCAACATTACAACTTCAGCTACCTTCTCTCATGGCTGTGGAGTCAGAACCAGTTTGTAGCAGACTGACTCTCTAGCATGTTTTCAGAGGCTGCAAACTGCACAAGAGGAGATTTCTCCTTCAGAGTATCTTGCGGATCTGAACCTCCTGTCTGTGTTGGCAGCACACCTTCATACTTTTATTTAGGCCACCAGAGCTCCTTTTTGGAGGGTAAAGTACAGACAGTAAGACCTGGGAAAACTGGAACCAGTGTAAGGCAGAAACTGTCAGAGAAGGAAAATGCTAGTATGTCCCACTAATAGAGTGATGATGATGTTGTTCCATACTACTGAGTTAAAAACTACTCATAGCTGACCCTCCAGCGGGTTTCCAGAGACAAACTGCACAAGAGAGAGATTGCTCATCTTTCTTCCTTACCATTAAGCCAAGTGGTAAGACTGCTCACTGTCAAAGGCAAAAACTTGTGAGACCTGGAAAGCAAAGCAGTCCTGGCAAGTTCCAGCAATAACAACAGGGCTTACTGAATAAACGTGTGCATGTGTGTGTGTTCATGCATGTGTGTGTTTACACATATAAATTTGTGGCTAGTTTTGAAAAATCCTTACAAAATGAACTCACTTCAAGATTTATAAATCCCCTTGAAAACAGGTCATTCACCAGAAACCACTTATGTCTCAGTTATTACAAAGATAGCTCTGTTACACACAGCCATGATAAGGAGATAATCTGATGGCTACTAACAGTAGCAAACCAATTTGTTACTTACTATCTGGGTGTCTGATGTCACCTTTTGCTGTAAGACACGTAAATAGGCCTCAGTTCTATCATCTACTTCAATCCTACAATAGAAATACAAATGCCAACACTGATAAAAACGTAGACAGGTGACATGCATAAACAATACTCTATAGATTACAGCACATGACTCATTTGTCTAAAGGATAAAACACAAAGTACTAGTGTCATGAGACAGAAGACTGCATTCCCAATCATGGCGCTGGCAGTTCAATAACAGGTAAAGCACAGCCCTCTAGAAACTACCCTGTGCTCTTTCTTCCCACCCCCTCTCAGCTACTAAAAGACATACTCTGCACCTACATCATAAGGGGAGGCCAAATCTCTAAGAACACCTCATTCCTGACTTTTACTGTTAGTTTGAACTTCTCAACTCCGTATAAACAATTACCAGTAGACGTGCAAAGTAGTAAGAACTTGATAAACTTACATGACTGCTTTTTTCATTTGTATACCCATGGCTGGAGTAACTTTAAATAAGTTTTGTATCAATGAATTGGCGGCTTCATAATTCCTTCGTGTGTAGATCAACAGCCAGTTGTCTAGGGGCTTGACGCTAATTAGTGGAGCACCTCTAGTCTCCTTTGACCAGTCTGCGAATTGTGGATTATAATCAAACTAGAAGAAAAGTCAGAAACTAAGTTCTCAGTGACAAAGCCAATATCCCCACTGATCTCACCCCACAGCCAATTATGACCTTTAAGACTTGATTCTGAATGGTGAACTAGAGGGAATGACTCAATGTCCTGAGTGGAGGTGAGAGAAAAGTACAAAATATGCCCACAGAAAGCAATTTTACTAAACCCTGATCATGCAAGCTGTTCCTGGAGTGCTCACCTGTGCCAAGTACCATGCTACATGCTTTCCATCCTTTTTACCTTTCTCCAGTATATACAAGGCTAGGGGAGTTTTCCCTCTCACAACAAAAAGAGGAAAAATAAGGTTTTGGAAGTAAAACAACTTGACTGAAGTGTAAAGTATTGAAAGTGAGCTGCAGATAGGTAGGCAGAAAAATGACAAAGGCTCAGAACAGCAAGCTGCTGCTTCTATCCCACAGGAAGAGTCCAGTAAGTCCTACATTCCACTAACCTCCCCAACCCACACCTGACAGAGATCTAGTTTTATATTTCTCTAAGGTCTGAGTAAACATATGTCATTAAAATAATCTGTAAAATATGTAATTAGAAGGGATTCACAGAACATTTATTAAGCTGGAGAGGAGACAGTTCTCTTATCAATAAATCAAGTTTTTGGCACGTGAGGGCAGTTTCAATTCCATAAACACACAAACTTAGATTCTGATTTCCTGAAGTTAAAATACAAAAGATAGCCACTTCTACAAGCCTTTATTTGCTCAGATGGGACCAGCTCCCTCCTAACTGGCTGTAGGAGAGGGGTCAACTACACAGGCAGGCCACTAGCAATGACCGAGACTTGGAAGGCTGCACTCCTGGGACCATGCCACCTCCGTGGACCTTTGCTGGCTCAAGGGAGAAATGCTTCCTCCTAACTAGCCTTAGGAGAGAAGAGAGGTGCATGGGCCGGCTGGTGCCACATATTGAGACTTGGGTAACAAATGATCCTGGGTGATTCTTCTAGGACTCTGCCTACTCCCAGGGGCACCCCACCTTCCATCAAACTACAGGACAGGACAGAGAAATGGGGCCACCACAACTGGGCAAAGGGAGAGATCCCAGCCTCCCTGGCTATCAAAGGACAAATGGATGAAAAGAGCCACCCACTACTGACTAGATTAAAGATGGGAACCTGAGTCAGGGTCAACAATTCAAGTCTGCACCTCTTATCAACAGCATCATAAAAATAAGGAACTGGCTCAGCGGAAGATGGCGGAGGTGGAGAGCACAGTGTGAAAAGCCAGAGGGATAGCAGCCTGCGTAGAGAAGATACCAGAGAGTACTTTACGCTCCACAGAGACTGACCATCACAGCGTGATGTGAACAGTAGGATTTTGAATCAGAACTTTTGCTAATACATTATTTTAGAAGCTTTAAAAACCGGAGCTCTGCCTGCCTGCCCTGCAGCGGAACCGCAGTGGTCCCATCGCGGACCCAGAAAAAGCTGGAATCCACGAGCTGAGCTGAGCTGAG
>NW_006400054.1:76562-77076 GCF_000299155.1 Elephantulus edwardii | reverse complement strand
CCCTAAACCCTGCTCTATCCTGCACCAACCGCACTGCCTCTGACACACCCATCCCGATTACCCCAGTCACTGAATCGATCCATCTCATAGAGGGTACACACATAAATACATAAATAAATACTCAAGGGAGCTCTGGTGGTCTAGTGGCAAGAAGCTGCATTGCAATCTCCAAGGCGTGTGGTTTGAATCCACCAGATGATCTGCTGGAGGAGGAGGGACAATCTCCTCCTGTGCCAGTCGGATCTGATTTAACGGTACACAAGAACATAAAGTAAGTAATGATAACGATCATATAAAACAGTGTGAATGAAGGAATATATGAAATACAATGTATACAAATAAAATGATATAAAAATAAAATTTAAAGATAATAGTCTCAGAGGCATTCTATGAAGTAAAAATAACCTTACTATCCAAACCTGGCAGCACGGGATGACAAAGCAAAATATTACAATGAAATGTGCAAGGAGTTGGAGTCGGAAAATCTAAAGGGCCGAACTCGCTCAGCATATCT
>NW_006400054.1:58577-75062 GCF_000299155.1 Elephantulus edwardii | reverse complement strand
AATTGGGATGGGAGTGTCAGAGACAGTGCGATTGGCACAGGACAGAGCGGAGTTTAGGGCTGTTGTACATAGGGTCGCTATGAGTCGCAGGCGACTCACGGCACATAACAACAACAACAACAACACCCAAACCTGGCAAAGACATCACCAAAAAAGAAAATTAGCATAACAACAACAACTTAGAACAAGAGGTACACACATTGGACAGGAGTGGGGGAAGGAAGAAAATGGGTAACAATGAGTGAATTAAAAAAAACCCAATAACAAACTAAAAATCAGTTATTGCTGATGAACATAGATGCAAAAATCCTTAACGAAAATCCTGGCCAACAGAATCCAATAGTATACAAAAAAAAAATTTCTCATAACCAAGTGAGATTTATAACAGGCATACAAGGATAGTTCGGCATAAGAAAAAACCAATTAATGTAATCCAACATATTAACAAAACAAGGAACAAGAATCACATAGTTCTATCAATTATACAGAAAAGGCCTTTCCAAAACTCCAACATCTTTTCTTGATTAAAATACTCAATACAACAGGCATAGAAGGGAATTTCCTCAACATAGTAAAATGTATATATGCAAACCCAATAGCCAACATCATTCTCAATGGATACAAACTAAAGGCATTCCCCTTGTGAACACAGACCAGGCAAGGTTGCCCAATATTCCTACTCCTGTTACTGAATACAATATTGAGTGTATTGGAAATATCTGCTAGAGACAAGAGAAGAAAATAAGAGACATCATTCAAATTGCCAAAGAGATGGTAAAATGTTATATGCAGATGATATGGTAGTGTATACAGAAAGAACCCAAGACTCAACAAAAAAAAAAGCTGTTGGACCTAGTAGATCTTATTAGTAGAGTGGTAGGATACAAAAATCAATAGTAAGACAATCAGTGGAATTACTCTATAAAAACAGAGAGCATGGAAAAGGAAAAGTAAGAAAGCAACACCATTTACAATAGCCAAAATGTTAATACTTGGGAGTAAACCTAACTAGAGACACAAAAGGCTTTTTCCCCCCCTCCAAAATTTATTTTATTATTTATTTTGTGTGTACCATCAAATTGGATCTGACAGGTACAGAAGGACACTGACCCTCCTTCTCCAGCAGAGCATCTGGTGGATTTGAACTGTGTACCTCTTGGATTGCAGTGCAGCTTCTTGCCAATAGGCCACCAGAACTCCCTAGAAAAGGCTTTTAAAAAAATGACAAAATACTTTTAAAAAACCATTAAGAGATCTAACTAAAGTGGGGGGGGGGAATTCCCTATTCATGGACAGAAAAAGTCAACATTGTGAAAATGACAATCTTACCAAAGGCAATCTACATGTTCAACACAATCCCAACAGAGATTAGACTAAACTCATTCTTCAAAGGGATAAAAAAAAGACAATTAATTAGCAGGTTAAGCAATGCTCTTTTGAAAAATAAAAACTAACTGGGAGGCATTGCACTCCCTGATCTCAACACCTACCCCACAGCTATAGTAACCAAAACAGCATGGTATTGGTACAATGACAGACACATAGATCAATGGAATATAATTGAGAACCTAGAAATCAACTATCTACCTATAGTCAGTTTACAAATTTGACAAGGAAACAAAACCCATCAAATAGGGAAACAACAACCTCTTCAACAAACAGTACTGGCAAATCTGGACATTCACCAGCGGATAAAAAACAGGATCCACATCTCACACCATGTTGTTGTTATGTGCTGTCGAGTTGCCTGCAACCCTGAGTATAACAGACCTAAACTCTGCTCGCTCTATCCTATGCCAATCTCACTGTCTCCAACATACCTAACCCCATTACCCCAGTCACCGAATCAATCCATCTCACAGAGGGTCTTCCTTTCTTGTGCTGTCCCTCCACCCTCCCAAGCATGATGCCCCTCTCCAAGGTCTGGTCCCTCCTTACAACATGTCCAAAGTATGTCAGACAAAACTTCAGAATCCTTGCCTCCAAGGAGAAGCCTGGTTTCACCCTCTTTAGGACAAACCTGTTTGTTTTCTTAGCAGTCCATGATATATTCAATACTCTTCTCCAACACCACAGCTCAAAGGGCATTAATTCTCCTTCTATCATCCTTAGTCATTGGCCAGCTCTCTGACACACAGCAAGTCACAAATAAAAAACAAAAACAAACTCAAGGTGATTATGAGACCTAAGGGTAACCCCAAAATCATAAGGATCATAGGAGATAAAAATGGGACCAAACTTAGAATCCCTAGCCTATGTTATAAACCTGTATAAACATGCTTGCGAATATACCCAGAAATGCACAACCAGGAGAGGATGAAATTGATAAATAAGGCCTTCTAAAATTCATGTTGCTGTGTGGTCTAGTGGCAAGATGCTGTTCTACAATTCTGAAGGCACATAGTTGAAATCCACCAGCTGCTCCACAGGAGAAGGATGGGAAATCTCCCATACAATTAACTGCCTCTGAAAATCCACCAGAGGGTCAACTATGGTCAGCTCTGACTTTATGGTACACAACAACAAATAGGCATAAAATTTTTTTCCCAACAGGAAGAGAAGAAAGCCTACAGATGAGAAAAAACATCTGGCAACAACATTTCAGACAGAGGTCTTGTAACAAAATTTTGCAGAACACTAAGAGTGTAAGCAAGAGCCTGCAAAGGAGGAAGTTCAAGCTTCTCTGAAGGAACTGGCAAAAAACCAAGGCCCTGGGAATTGACAGCATGCCAACTGACGTATTTCAACAATCAGATACTGTCCTGAATGCACTCACCAAGTTGTGCCAAGAAATTCAGAGGACAACCACCTGGCCAACTGACTGAAAGAAAACCATATTATGTTCCCTTTCCAAAAAAAAGGTGACCCAACAGAGTGTAGAAATTATCGAACATTATCATTAATATCACATGCAAGCAAGATCCTGCTAAAAATTATCCATAAATGACTGGAACAGCACATCACCAGAAAACTGCCAGATGTGCAGGCTGGGTTTAGAAAAGGCCATGGTATAAGGGATAATACGGCTAATGTTAGATGGATCGTGGCTGAAAGCAGAGTACCAGAAGAACATCTGTGCTTAATTAAATATGCAAAGACTGTGTGGATCACAAAAAACTGAGGCTAACTTTGAGAAGAATGGGAATCCCAGAACAAAACCTGTATTTGGACGGGGGGGGGGGGGCAGTCATCAGAACAGAGCAGGAAAATACTGTGTAGTTCAAAATCAGGAAATGTGTACGTCAGGGATGTATCCTATCTCTATACCTTTTCAATGTATACACAGAACAGGTCATCTGGGAGGCTGGGCTCTATGAGGAGGAAATGTGGCATCAGGATTGGAGGAACACCCAACAACCTGTGTTATGCAGATGACACAATCTTGCTTGCTAAAATTGAGGAAGGCCACAAACATTTGCTGCAAAAGGTCAAGGACTGCAGCCTTCAATATGGATTGAAGCGCAACATCAAGAAAATAAAGATTCTCACCACTAGGCTGATTGGCAGCATCAGGATGGACGGTCAAGAGATTATTAAAAGCTTCAGTTTGCTTGGCTCCACCATCAACAAACACTCTTGGTACCAGCAGCCAGGAAATGAAAAGATGAAGTGCATTGGGAAAGTCTGCTGTCAGGGACCTCTCCAGAGTACTGAAAAGCAACAATGTCAGTCAGTCCGGAGACCAAGCTGCACCTGATCTGAGCCATGGTCTTTGCAATTACTTGCTATAGGGATGACATAAGGAGAATGGATGTCTTTGAGCTATGGTGCTAGAGAAGAATACTGAATATACCAGATTTGTCCTTGAGAGGGTGAAACCAGGCTGCTCCTTGGAGGCAAGGATTCTGAAGCTAAGTTTTAGATACTTTGGGCATGTTGCAAGAAGGGTCCAATCCTTGGAGAGGTACATGTTTTGGAGGATGGAGTGACAGCGCAAGAGAGGAAGACCCGCAATGAGATGGATTGACTCAGTGACTCAGGTAATGAGGGTAGGTGTGTTAGAAACAACAGGTTGGCTCAAGGCAGAGCAGAGTTCAGAGCTGTTGTAAATGGGGTTGCTATGAGTTTCAAGTGACTCAATGGCACTTAACAACAACAGGTATTTACAAGACTTGATAACCTAAAAACAAAATGGGCAAAAGATATGCAAAGAAACTTCAAAAAGGAAGACCTTCAGATGGCCAAATGACATACGAAGAAATGTTCAAAATCACTGGCTATCAGAGAGATGCAAATCCAAACAAGAAGATAACATCTCATCCCCATTAGCAGTAGTAAAATTTAATAGGACAGAAAACAATAAATATTACAGTGGATGTAGAGAGACTGGAACTTTCATGCACTGCTGGTGTGACTGTAAAATAGTACAGCCACTCTGGAAGGCATTTTGGCATTTTCTCAAAAAGATAAACAGTGCAGTCCTATGACCCAGGTAGTTATTCTCCTGCTAGGAATATACCTAAGGAAGTAAGAATTGAGACACAAATGGACACATACATGCACCTATGTTCATAGCATTATTCACAATAGCAAGAAAACAGAAAGAGCCTAAATATCCATCAACAAATCAATGGATTGGGAATTGTGGTGCACTCATAATATGCAGTACTAAGGAACAACAATTTTGTAAAATACTATGTAACATGGGAAAGTCTAGAGAGCAATATGCTGAATGAAATAACTATCTCAGAAAGACAAATACTGCATAAGACCATTATTGTAAAAACAAGGATAACTTAGCAGGATGCTACGAAGGGAAAGGTAAAATAGAGAAGGGGCAAAAAAAGGGGAAAGGGGAAAATCACAGATAGCACAGGTAGACAGTGGGTGAGAGGGTAAAAGAATAGGATTCAATAGAGACTTGTAAAGATAAGGTGAAAATAGGCATAGATAAACAGTAATTGATTATATAAAATCCAGTGTATAGGAATGTATAAAGCATAATGTACATGAACGAACAACAATGTAAATGAAAGACTATAAAACACAATGTATGGACTACTGAGATTTAGGGAGATATGCTCTGGACTGCCTTTCTCAGGGCCCCGCATTACCTGAGAAGTTCCCAATTCAATGCAGACACTCTACAGACTAAGGCAAAAAAGGTCTTTCCCTCTCAGCCTCAGGGGAGGAACCTGATACACTTCTAATAGAAATCACTACTGATTAACAACCTAAGACATCAGGAGGAAAGACTACTCAGACAGGATTACTAAGTTCCAGGCTTCCATCTGAGGCTTTGTCAGCTCAAGGGGGAAACATCAACTTCGATCCACTACACAAAATGTCAAGGGAGCAGCAGGCAGGATCGAGGACACAACAGGTAACTCTGAGACAGGAAGACAGAAAAAATATACTGATTAGGAATTAAAAAAAAAACATACAAACCCAAAACCACTGGTATTGACAAAGGTACAAGTGTTAGAAGAATGAAGTGAAGACATAAGTATAAAAAAACAAGGGAAAACTTACCACAAGACAGAGGGGAAAAAACCCAACACAGTATTAGAAAAAAGAGAAAAGCATGGAAACACAATCCAAAATATCAAAACTGAATTAGCAGAAATTTTCAACATGATGGTGGCAAAAGAAAGCAGAATAGACAAGATGGAAAAGAGAATCAGCAAGTTACAAGACAAAAATCATCAGAGAATGTACAAGAAGAAAAAAGAGAATACAGGAGGAAAATGAAGAAAACATTATAATCAAGTGGAAAAAAATCAGACAACATACACATGACTGGAATTATAGAACAGGAGCGTAAACAAACTCAGAAAAAAATTGTGGGGAGAAGATAAAAGAATAAAACTTTGTAGGTATCATGAAAAACAAGGAAATACACATCCTAGAAGCTCAGGGAATTCCAAACAGACTAGACTCCAAAAGAAAAACATCAAGATGTACTGTCTGTCAAACTCTCCAAAATCAAATGAGAGAGTCAGAATACTAAAAGCAGCACAAGATAAACAAGATCATCTACAAGGGAAAGTCAGTTAGTTTAAGCTTTGACTTCTCAGCAAAAACCATGCAAGAAAGGAGACAATGGAACAGTATATGCAGAACACTGAAAGAAAACCACTGTTAGCCAAGCACCCTGTATTCAGTAAAACTGTCCATTAAATATGAAAGAGAAGTCAGGTCATTTGCAGACAAGCAGGAAGTTAAAGAATTCACAAAAGTTAGTCCAATTATACAAGAAATACTAAGGAAGTCCTTCATACAGAGACAGAGACAGTAGAGGAAAGCAGACAGGCCAAAGGAACCAACAACAAAAAAAGAAAAACTGCAAAATGACAATGCTAAAGCCTAGCCTATCAATTAACAATGTGAATGATTTAAACACACCATCAAGAGAAAAAGAGTAGCAGAATGGACTAAAAAAAATAAAAGCCCATCAATATGTTGCCCAGAAGAGATAAATTTAAGAAATGAGAAAGACAGACTAAAAAGATTACTGAAATACCAATACTAATCTCCGATAAAATAAGACTTCAGAATGAAAACCACAGATATAAAGAAGAAAACAATGATTAAAGGCATAAGAAATCAAGAGTTAATATCTACGCACCCAATGTTAGTTATTCTTAGTTCACATCTATGCACTTAATGATACATGTGCAAAATACACAATGGTTAAAAGACTAGAAGAAACAAACATGACCACAACAGTAGTAGACGACTTCAATACAGAAGTCTTACAAAAAGATAGGTCAATTCAAAAGGAACTCAACAAATATGCAGAAGAACTGAACTGTACAATCAACCAACTCAACCTCATAGATGTATTCAGAGTACCTTAGCCAATAAAAACTCAACTTTCTTCTCAAGTGCGCATAGTACATGCTCCAGAATTGACCACATACTAGGACACAAGGCAGCCTCAACAAATCCAAAACCACTGAAATATATTTTCTCAGACCACAATGCAATAAAGATATAAATAAACAAGAGGATAAAGGAAAAAGAACAGGCATGTGGAATCTAAAAAACACCTTGCTTGAACATTGACTGGGTTCCAGACGAAATAAAATCTGAAATACAGTTTCTTGAAACAAATGAAAATGAAATTACAGCATGTCTCAAAACCTCTGGGATAGCTAAGGCAGTCCTCAAGCAAATGCACACAAAAAGGTGCAAAATACTCTAGGATTTTCCGCAAACAGAAAAGAACAGCAAGCTAACCCACTGCTTCTAGAAGAAAGGAAATTATAAAAGCTAAGATCAATGGGACAAAACCCAGAAAAACCACTGAAACCATCAACAAAACCAGGAGCTAGTTCTTTGAAAGGGTAAATAAAATAGACAAACCACTGGCAAACTTAACAAAAGAAAAAAAACAACAACTCAAGAAATGAAAAGAGGTGACATCACAACAGAACCTGCACAAATTAAATAAAAAAAATTGGAATCCTGGTAGTAATATTAAGTAAAGCTTATATAGATTGGGAGGGTGGACAGGAAGATAGACCCTCAATGAGACTGACTGATTCAGTCACTGGGTAATGGGAATAGGTGTTTCGGAGACATTAAGTTTGGCAAGGGATAGAGTTGGGTTTAGGCCAACTTGATGGCACATAACAACATACTCTGATTGGAAATATAATTGAAAAACCTAGAGGAAATGGATAAAATCCTAGAAACCTACAACTTACCCAAACTGACACATAAAGAAGTAGAACACATGAACAGATTAATCACAAAAGAAATTGAGCAGACCATTAAAAGACGCCCCCTGCAAAAAAAGTCTTGGCCCAAATGGCTTTATGGGTGAATTCTACTAAATATCCAGAGATGGACTATCACCAATCTTGTTTATTTTTAAAACCAGAAAAATGATGAATACTCCCACATTCATTCTATAATGTGATCATAACCCTAATGCTCAAACCTGGCAAAGACATAACCAAAAAAGAAAACTATAGACCAGTATCTTTCATGAATAGCAATGAAAAATTCCTTAACAAAATCTTAGCCCACAGAATCCAACACCATATAAAAAAAAAATTCATCAGGACCAAGTGGGATTCATAACAGAAATGCAGGGAGGAATCAATATAAGAAAAACAATGTAATTTATTCCATTAACAAAGAAAAGAACAAGAACCCCATGGCCCTGTCAATTGATGCAGAAAAAGCTTTGGACAAAATCCAACACTGCTTCCTGATGAACACACTCAGCAAAATAGGAATAAACAGGATTTTTTTAACATAGTGAAAAAAGTATACATAAAACCAAGAGCCAACATCCTACTCAAAGGAGACAGACTAAAAACATTCCCCTTGACCAGATGGACAGTCAAGGCTTCCCATTATCACCACTTCTATTCACATTTGTAATGAAGTGCTAACTATCTCAATAAGAGGCATTTAAATTGGTAAAGAGGTGGTGAAATTGTCACTATATGCAGATGACATGACAGTATATACAGAAAACCCTAAAGACTCACCAAAAACCCTGTTTGACGTAGTAGACCAATTTAGTAGAATGTCAAGATACAAGATCAAAAGTTAGTGGGATTTTTCTATAGCAACCATGAAAACAAGGAAGAAAACAAGGAAAAGGAAACTTAGAAAGCAATATCATTTACAACAGCCAGCCATAAGATTAAATACTTGGGAATAAACCTAACTAGAAACACAAAAGAGCTTTATAATAAAAACTACAAAACACTATTACAAGTAACAATTAGAAATCTACTAAATGGAAAAAATATTCTCTCTCCATGGAAAGAGGACTCAAGAGAGTGAAAATCTCTATCCTACCAAAAGCTATCTACAAGTTCATTGCAATCCCAATAAAGTTACCAAATTAATTTTTCAAGGAGACAGAAAAGGCAATTTCCAGTTTCATTTGGAAGAAAAGAAACCCAGAATAAGCCAAGATCTAAAAACAAAAATGAAGTTGGAGGCATCACAATTTCTGATTGCAAAACCTACTATAAAGCTGTAATAATTAAAACAGCATGGTATTCATATGACGATGGACATACAAATCATTGGAATATAAGAATACAGAAATCACCCCATCAACCTACTGTCAAGTCATATTTGACAAAGTAATAAAACCCACTAAATGGGTAAATGACAGCCTCTTTAATAAATGATACTGGAAAATCTGGACATCTGCCTGCAGAACACTGAAAGAGGACTCACATCTCAAAGTGGATCAAGGATCTAGGAGTAAAATTCAAAATGATAAAGATCATAACAAACAAAATTAGAAGCCCTGGTCAATAGCATAAATATGCTTGAGAAAACAGCCCAAAAATGAGACCTTCTTAGAAGCAAATCCCGGTGTGTATCAAAAACTAAATAGAAGGCAAGGCCACAGATCTGGAAAAAACATTTGGCAACTACGTTTCAGATAAGGGTCTCATAAGCAAAGTCTACAGACTACCACAGGGCTTCTACAAGAAAGACTGATAAACCAATCACAAGCCAAAGACATGAAGAGACTTCACAAGGAGGATATTAAGATGCCAAGAAATGAGGAAATGATCAAAATCACTAACAGAAACATGCAAGTCAAAACAACAATGAGACACCAACTCACTCCGGCAACACCAGCAAACATCAACTAAATAGCAAACAATAAATACTAGAGTGGATGCAGAAAGATTAGAACTGCCTATGCTGCTAGTGGGATTGTAAAATGGTACAACCGCTATGGAAGGCGTTTTGGCATTTCCTTAAAAAGCTGAAAACAGAAATTCCGCATAACCTAGATAATCCACTGCTAGGACTATATATATCCCAAGTAAATCAGAACTGAAACAGTCTTTTGTACACTTATGTTCATCACAACAGCAAGAAAATGGAGACAGCACAAATGTCCATCAACAAACAAATGGTTTAAGAAAGTGGTACATTCACGTAAAGGAGTACTATGCAGCACTAAGGAACAACTATTCTGTAAAATACTGTATCATTTCAGAGAGACTAAATAGCTGAGTGAAATATCTCAGACATATAAGAACAAATACATGTATTTGTGGCATAAGGCCACTACTGGAAAAAGAGGAGGATTAACTGAGAAAGCTGTTTAAATGCTTAAAAAGGAAAGAAGAGGAGGCAGAAAAGAAGGGAGAGGAATCTCTGGGATAGGAGAGGTTAATGAGTAGAGGAGGGGTGAGTAATAGAAAAGGCTCAATTAGAACTTGAAAAAATGGACTGATAACAGGCACAGAGCAATGATAATTTTCTATAAATGACTGAATGCAATGCAATGCATGATGGATAAGCAAATCAATTAAAATTTAAAAAATTTTCAGATGCTTGTTACGTAGAAGTTTCTTAATACTGATGAACAAGTGAATGAATGACAATATGACAAAAATACTGTTTCTGTATATTGTTAAAATATGGAATTATCTTACTTCATCATACTTAGATATTGCCAAAAAACTCCAAACCACAGAGTACATGAATGAAACACAATATTTATGACTGTATGCAAACCAATAAAAAAACCCAACACATTAAAAAGAGTCTGCATAGAGGAGGCAGAAGTCAGCTGCCTCAGAGACTAGAGCTACAGGAAGGTCACATTTAGGAATCCAAATGAAGTTCATTTTAAACTCTCCTCCAAAGCTTTGTTCCATTTCAGCTGTACCTAACAAGGTTATAAATAATCTTACTTGGTACATTCCAGAAATTACCATTATCAAAAATTCTTTTATACATGTCATTGAGTATATAGCTGTTGTTATTTACCATCAGGTTGACTTCAAGTCAGGGACCCTATGAATAATGGCTCTGAACCTTACTCTATACCTGAGCCAATATGATCCTCTGGCACAACTGATGGAACTGCCACAAGTCACTGTGTCACTCCATCTCGTCCAGGATCTTCCTCTCCTGACTCTCCACCTTTCCAAGCATGATGTCCTTTTCCAAACTGATTACCTCTGGCAAGATGCCCAAAGTATGTGAGATGGATCTTCAAACTTCTTGCCTCCTTGGAGCAACCCGATTTCATCATCTCGAAGGTAGACTTGTTCTTTTAGCAGTCTACGGTATGTTCACACTCTCTCCTTCAGCACCACAACTCAAAGGCATTGATTCTTTTGTCATTCTCATTCACGGTCTAACGCTCAGTCTAACCAAGTGACTGAGAAGACTATGGCCTGAATCAAGTGTACCTTAGTCTCAAGATTGACACTGTTGCTCTTTAGCACTCTACAGAGGTCCCTGACAACAGATTTTACCTAAGCAACTTTTTTTTTAAAAATCTCCTGACCGCTGGTAGGAAATGTACTGATTATGGATCAGAGCAAAATTACATTGTTAACAACCTCAACCTTTTCTCCATCACAATACTGCTTATTGACCCAGCAGTGAGGATCTTTGTTTTCCTGATGTTGAGATAATCCATATTGAAGGCTGCAGTTGTTGACCTTATGCAGCAAACTCTTGGAGTCCTCCTCAGTTTTGGTTAAGCAAGGTTGTGTTATCAGCATACTGATGATGAGTCTTCCTCCAATCCTGATGTCAGGATTAATCTGATTCCTCCTCATAAAGTCAAGCCTCCCAAATGATTAGCACATAGACTGAAAAGGTACAGAAAAAGGATACACCCCTGACATTTTTATAAAGTTTGAACCATGTGGTATTCCCTTGCTGTTTGGACAACTTCCTGGTTTAGGGTATAGGTTTCACATATTCAATGTTTGCCACAATTGTTGTGATCCACACAGTCAAATGCCTTTGCACAGTTGTTAAAACACAGACAGACATCCTTCTGGTACTGCTTTCAGCCAAGATCCATCTGATACTGGTAATCATGTCCCTACTGCCATGGTCTCTTCTAAATCTGGCTTATATTTCTAGAAGTTCTCTGTTGGTACTATTCTAGTTGTTTTAAGATAATCTTCTGCAAGATTTTACTTGCACATGACAATGTTGGATAATTTCCATATTCTGTTGGTCCTTTTTTGGAATAGGAATAAACATGGATCTCTTCCACTCAGTTGGCCAGGTAGCTATCCTCCAGATTTCTTGGCACAGCCTGGTGAGCACACCTAGGGCTGCAAATGTTCATTTAAACATGTTAGCTGGTATTCCATCAACTCCTAGGGCCTTATTTTTCCTACCAATGTGTTCAATGCAGCTTGAACGTATTCCTTTATTACCACTGGTTCTTGAGCATATGCTACTTCTTGAAATGATTTTGTGTTAGCCAATTCTTTTTGGTGCACAGACTCTGTGTATTCCTCCCATCTTCTTTTGATGCTTCCTGGACCATTCAATATTTTACCCATAGTATCTTTTAAGTACTGTAACTCAAAGCTTGAGTTTATTTTTTAGTTACTACAGCTTGAGAAATGTTGAGCAAGTTCTCTTGATTTTTTAACTCCAGCTCTTTGCATATTTCATAATATTACTTTGCTTTGTCTTCACAAGCTGTCCTTGACTGTAACACACAGGAGGAGATTGTCCATCCTTCTCTCACATGATATACTGTTATGGTGATAGTGGTAGTTACAAGAAAATCCAATATAATAAATCTTGAAGGGTGAAACATATCAGTGTGCAAATTCAAATTTCTGAGAAAATACTGGCTAGCATTTTTTACAAAGAGAAAATTTAGGGGGTGGAGAAAAGATGTGGTAAGAAGATAATGCACAGTGCCAAGGACTTACAAATGTTGATTTAGGATCAGAATGAATTTCAGTGCATTTAAACAAAATAATTTTCATTTTCTGTAATTAAATTATTTTGATATGCAAGTAGAAAAAGATGCCAGGAAGGTAACTGACTACTTTTCTTTTTTCAACTATTTTTTTTCTTTCTTCTATTTTTATTTTATATTGCTTTGCATATAAAATTCATATACTTTGTGTATCATTCTTGCACACTGTGTTTCACACTCCCATTGTGCTTCACTCACTCACTCATATAGTGTTTTATAAAATTAATAATCTTTCATCTATGGCTACTATCACCCCATCTTTTTAGGTTCCCATTTTAACTTTTCTTCATTCTCCCAGGCCACCCTGCTCACTTACCATTGATTAACATTAACTCATTATATTGTCTAATCAAAGAAAAGTCTAGCAAAACAAACCAACTCAACAATTATAAGAATACAAAAGAGACAACAAATTATTCACTACAGATTCCTACAAGCAAAAGGTCCAGGCAAAAAAGAAGCAAGTAAATCCAGAGTTTTCTATGTTAGCTACAGGTAAATAATCAAATTAGACTTTTTTAATGCCTCAATTTACCTAGCCCAGATTATTGTAAAACAAGCCAGCTATCAGCTAAATTTTACAGATTTTTCGGAGGAACAAGTTCCATACTGTCTACCTACATTTTTCCCTCCCAGTCTTCCCATTTTTGCAGTGCTGGATTGCCCACATTTGCAAATAAAGAGAATGGAGGAGGTCAGAGGACTATGCTGGCATGCAGTTACCTAATTCTCACTTGCTTTATTGCCAATCTGACCCAAATCTCACTTGACAACTTTAAAAATGGTCTTACTGTTTTTCCACCTTGGTGAATCTTTTCTGATTGCAAAATTCTTCCTGAGAAGGAGAGTAAATTGGAATCAAAGCTCAAACCCCACTCTCGAAGCTCCCTCTGAACGTTGTCATCTCTGTAAAATTAATGTATTTATACAACACTCAACTTCAGGAAACACAGAAAGAGCAAAAGACACATGCAATTACATTTCCACTCTAGTGTACAAAATACTCTGTTCTTTTCTGGTTTGAAACTTAACAAGATTTGCTGAAAATACACTTGCAATTCACTTTTCTTTACTTTATATGGATAGGATCCATGCTTTTCTCTGTGATGTCTTTAAGGTTTTGATGTCCAACCTATCCCTAACCATGGGGCAGTGGAGTAGTAAGCTCTGGATATAATAAAGGCAGGATAAGATTGGAAGCCATGCTGCAACCCTGAAGGGGTGTTGTTTGAATCCACCAGCTGCTCCATGGGAGAAGGAGGACAATCTCCTTCCATGTAATTAAATGCCTCTGAAAACCTACGAGAGGGTCAGATCAGACTTAACAGTACACAACAAAAAGAAGATATTTATTTAATGGAAAAATAAAAAGAATTGGTGGAAGCCTACTACCAGTCTAATTTTCACACTCTCTCTCACCAGCTGATTCTGACTCAAAGTGACCCTCTATCAGGTTACTCAGCTGTAAATTTTAATTGGAGGAGACTGTCTCTTATATATGCAGCTGGTAGATTTGAACTATCAGAGACTTTGGGCCTTTTGATTAGCAGCAAAACCCACCACAAACTATGCCACCAGGGGTCCTTGTCCATGACAAATGGTAGTCTCTCAGAAAACAAAACAAAACAAAAAAACCACCTGGAGTTTATCTTTCAATGTAACTTTCCTAGTCACTGACTCTGACTTGATCATGTGGATGAGCAGGAATTATGTGCATAGGGCATGTTCACCTATCCACAAGGGGATTGGCTACTCTCACCAACCTACAAGGGGACTGGCTAGCCTCACCAATAAATTTGAGAGATTCTAGCCACAGAGAATCCTCTCGCACCATCCGCAAAGGGAAGGGAGGCATGCCATGGACTTCCTTTAGGATCATACATTGTGCACCAGCAGATTTACAGCAGCAGCAGCCATGGCAGAAGCTCAGAACCAGAGAATCAACATGAGACCACTACCCACCACCCACAATGGACAGAACCAGAACTAAACTAAGAGCCTTTGCTTAAGTTAATTGGACAACCTGCAGGGAGGGGGATGAGCTAATACTGGCAAGACTGAGAACTCTAACACTGGCCTAAACCTGTGAGGCTCAAGGTTGAGGTGCCTATAAGCACATTTTGGAAACCATTCTGACTATAGTCTGCTACTTAACTGGATTATATTTTCTGACTTCTCGCCCTTGCACTTTTTTACCAACACCATGCACAAACCCACCCAAATACTTTCCCTCCCTTCCATCAAAGAAACACCTCCAAACCCCTCAAATTACTAAAACAGCAAAGGAAATGCAAACCCAGAGAAATGCAGACAACTTACTTGTGAATATAATCAATGAGTCTTCCCACTTCCCGCTGCCTCTGTTCTGGAGTTAATCGTGTATGCATAGCAAGATCTTTCATTACATTAAAATCATTCCGCATTTTATCAGTAAGGCCTTTAAATAAAACATTAAGATGTGCGTTAATGAAACAAGAATCAGTGTACTAATAAAAAGGATGCAGGGGATAACAACGGACAAACAATTCTAAGGAGGTAAAGGGGTTTTAAGCTTCTGGGAGGAGAGGATTGGAGAGGAGCAGCAAAAGACCCTGGGAAGATTCTGAGGCCATCACTCCTCTCACACACAGTCCCACAATACCTGTCAGGTAACAGAGCTCAGGAATGAGCATAGCAGGTCCTGGTAATGAGCCCCCAGGACCCCTCCTCCTCTTAGGCTGACTGACCAAGACTGGTTGTTTCAAGTCAGTGATTTCTTGGTTGTATTGCTATTCAAAGGAAGAAGAAACTATTCATATCAAATGCCTTCAGTAACATGCCAAGTACTTCAGTTTTGTTTTGTCTTTAAGAATATCATAGCTAGGCTTCTCTATCAGTTTCAAATTTAAAGAATCACTTCTAGAAAATCCAACTTTTTTGTAAACTTTCATTAAAATTACAATTAAAAATTTTTTAAGAAGAGGTGTGTTAAGCGGGGAGGAACAAAACAGCACTTTGAATACCCTAAAATAGACTGTGCTGCATATACTGTACTGAGTACCCCCCAACTTTGCATATACTGTACTGAGTACCCCCCAACTTTTCCCCTAAAAATCTTACTAGTCACAGTTATATTTGTTTCTTGGTTTGGAAATAGTCCTTGACAGCCTCATGTCTTTCAAGACACTCCTATCATGACAAGTACCAACTTAGGAGAGGAGTCTCACCCCAGTGAACAAGACAGATTTTCCATGTTAGGAGAGATGTTTAATTAGAAAAAGCTTGTCACAAAATCCTTACCCTATTAAGAAATCAACTTTTAATAAATCAATACTGAAATGCCTAACCTTAAGATTCCCTACATGATGTTGTCAGGTGTCTTTCAGTCAAGTACAACTCAGTGACCCTATGAACAATAGATCTGAACCCTAACTGATGCTGCGCCACCCTCACCATCTGATACACTCGGGCCCACTGCTACAGTCACTATGACAATCCACTTGGTTGAGGGTCTTCCTTCACCTTTCAAAATGTAATGTCCTTCTCCAACAAATAGCCTTTCACCATGCTCAAAATACACAAGAAGAAACTTTATCTTTGCATCCAAGGAGCAATCTGGCTTTACCCCTTCAAGATATACATTTGTTCTTTTGGCAGTCCATGGGATATTCAGTACTCTCCTCCAAAACCATGTTGTTGTTATGTGCCGTTGAGTCGTTTTCGACTCATAGCGACCCTATGCACAACAGCCCTAAACCCTGCTCTATCCTGCGCCAACCGCACTGCCCCTGACACACCCATCCCGATTACCCCAG
>NW_006400054.1:24731-56877 GCF_000299155.1 Elephantulus edwardii | reverse complement strand
TCTTTAGCATCTTGACTTCTTCCTTGTGCTTTGGCTTCTCTACGCTCCAGTGCAATCTTCAGAGTCTCTTCTGACATCCATTTTGGTCTTTTATTCCTCTTCTGTCTTTGTAATGACCGTTTGCACTCTTCCTGGATAGCCACAAAATAGCCATTTTTCTTCTGTCATCTGTATTCAATGTCCAGCTCTCAGATGCACAGCTAGTGATTGAGCGGACTTAAGTCTACAAAGTAAAATCATCGCAGCTCAGTAATTTGAAGAGGTCCCTGACTACAAACCTTCTCAATGCAATGTTGGTGTTGCTTTGTGCTGTCAAGTTGTCTGTGATTCAGTCACCTTATGTACGACAGCTCTGAAGCCTGCTCAGTCCTGAGCCCGTCTCACTGACACACCTACCTCCATTGCTATATCAATCCATCTCATCGGGGTCTTCCTCTCCTGCATGGACCTTCCACCCTTCTGAGTATGATGTCCTTCTCCAAAGGACCGGTCGGTCCCTCTTGGCCACATACAAGTCCAAAGTATGTAAGGTGGAGCTTCAGGAGAAACTTAGTTTCACCTTCTCCAGGACAGATTTGTTTGATGGTCCATGGCATGTTCAAGAGTCTTCTCCAGCACCAGAACTCAAAGGTATCAATTCTCCTGTCATCCTTGGCCACTTGTCCATCTTTCTGATGCATAGCAAGAAACTGAGAAGACCATGGCCTAGACAAGGCGCACCTTAGTCTCTAGACTGACATTGCTTCTCAATACTCTAGAGAGATCCCTGACAGATTTACCTAATGGAATTCATCTTTTGATTTCCCGATTGCTGGTGCCAAGAGTGTTGACTGTGGAGCCGAGCAAGCTGTAACTGTTAACAACCTCAATCTCTTCTACCAATTGGCTCTGTGGTGAGAATCTTTGGCTTCTTGATGCTGAGCTTCAATCCATATTGAAAACTATGGCCCTTGACCTTCTGCAGCAAGTGCATCAAGTCTTTCTCAGTTTCAGCAAGCAAGGTTTCACGTAAGCCAATCAAGTGTTCTAGGATTCCCATTCTCCTCAAGGTTAATGACAATTTGCGGTGATCCACACAGTCAAATGCCTTTGCATAGTCAAATCAAACAGAGATATTCCCTCTGTTACTTTATTTCTGTCAAGATCCATCTGACACTGGTGAAAATGTCTGTAGTGCCATGGCCTCTTCTAAATTCAGCTTGTATTTCTGGTAGTTTTCTTTCAATGTAATGTTGCAGTCATTTCTAGATCCTCTTCAGCAGGATTTTGCTTGAATGTGATATGAATGATGTCTTACAATAATTTCCACACTGTTGGGTATTTTTTTGGAATGGGAATAAATATGGATCTCTTTCAGTTGGTTGGCCAGGTAGCGGTGCTGCAAATTTCTTGGCACAACCTGTTAAGCACATCCAGAGCAGCATCTGTCTGTTGAAATATGTCAACTTGTATTCAATGCAATACGTCTCCTGATCTCTTGATTGCTGGTACCAAGTGTACAGACAGTGGAACCAAGAAAGCTGAAGTCATAATAGTTTCCATCTTTTCCCCATCTATCATGATGTGATCTATCATTCCAGTGGTAAGAATTTTTTGTCTTCCTGATGCTGAGAAGTCATCCATATTGAGGGCTACAGGGTTTGATCATCTGCAGGAAGTATTTCAAGTCCTCTTTATTTTCAGCACAAAGGTTGTGTCATCCGCATATCAAATGTTACTGATGAAATCTTCCTGCAATCATGATCCCACATTCTTCTTCTTTAGAATCCAGGTTTGGGAGTAATTTACTCAGTAAGCAGCTTGGATATGGAGAGAGGCTACAACTCTGACACATGCCTTTCTTAATTTTAAACTATGTAGTGTTCCCTTGTTCTGCACATCAGCTTCTTGGTCTAGGCATAGGTTTTGCATGAACATAATTAAATGTTCTGGGATTCCCATTCTTCTCAGTAGTAGCTATAACTTGTTATGATCCACATGATCAAATGCCTCTGCAGTCAACAATGCAAAAATAGACATTATTCTGGTATTCTCTGCTCTCCACCAGAATCAAACTGAAATCGGCAATGATAACCCTGGTACCATGACCTCTTTTGAATCCTGGCAATTCCCTGTGTATGTTCTGTTCCAGACATCTTTTAATGATCTTCAGCAGTATTTTGCTTACATGTGTAATGATCATTTGATAATTTCCATTTTTTTTTTGATCACCTTTCTTGGTAAAGGGAACAAATAGGGTTATCTTCTAGTCAGCTGGCCAGGCAGCTGTTCTCCAAATTTCCTGGCATAGCCTGGTGAGCACATCCAGGGCTGCATCTATCTTTTGAAACATGTCAACTGGTATATCCCCCACTGATTCCTGGGTGTTTTTTTTACCAATGCCTACAGCTTGAATTTCTTCCTTACCATGGCTCTTCTTCACATTTCCTGAAATATTTCAGTGTCAGCTAGTTCTTTTGGTACAGTGATTCTGTGTATTCCCTCAACCATCCTTTGATGTTTCCTGGATGGTCTATATTATGTCCATCGCATCTCTCAGTGTTGCTACTCAAGGCTTAAATTTGTTTTTTAGTTTTCAGCTTGAGAAAGTTCTTCATTTTCTATTCTGATTCCAGTTCCTTACATAAATCGAGGCTAAAGCAACTTAAAACAAGTCAATGAGAACCAAAATAGGATCTTGAGTATATTTTACTTGAATTTACAAATTTTTTTTAACTACATTGGAACATGTTATCTCTGGATTAGAAATGATGACATTATTATTATTTCTAGCCTTAAGCTTAAAAGATTATAATGTTCAAAATTATTTGTTATACATTTGTTTAAATCTTTCCCTCTTTTAACAACTGGGATTTAGAGGGAAGAGAAAAGACCAGAGAATGGCCAAAATTATTGGGGCAGTTATTGCTGCGAGTTTAGGGCCTGTGTCTGGAAAAGGAAGTCTTACTCATATACAGTGCCACCCAAAGGTAATAAAGGAGGTCAGAATTGCTTCCACTGTGGAAAGCTGGGCCACTTCAGTAGACAGTGTCACAGACGAGAGCCACAGATAGGCAAGGGAGTATAGAGGAAGCTCCCTCTCACTTGCTTTAAGTGTGGATCTGAAGGACACTTGGCCAAGGGTGGCCCACATCAGGTCCTCGTGTCTGACAGGACTGACAGGCCCCAGCTCCCAGCCGGAAACAAAGGAGGACACTTGAACGATTTAGATCCTCCCAGAAGAGCTGTGGGTGAGCATTAACATTACTGGTAAGTATATTCGTTTTCTCTTGGACACAGAGCCTACTGATTGGTCCTAAACGCCTTCTGAGGTCCCAACTCTTCTTACTATTTCTTAGTTGTTGGAATGGACGGAAAACCTCATAAGCAGTTCCTTACTTCACCTCTGCCTTGCATGCGGACTTCCGAGTTGTAAAACAACCCAGTGGTAGATGGAATTTGCTTCAGGACTTAAGAACAGTAAATGACATAGCTGAGCTTCTACATCTTGAGGTTCCTAACCTCTACACTATAACAGACAAAGTGCTAGTCAATAGGCCTTTTATTGTAAGAACAACCTTCCCTCTGTAACTTGATTTATGCCACTATTAGAACCTCTACTCGGAATATTATTGCTTTTTAATTTTTGACTCATGTACTTTTAACTTGTTAGCTAAATTTGTGTCTTCTAGGCTGCAACAGTTCCATGATACATCTTCAAGGATATAAACATGCATGGCTAAGCACAATTGATAACAATGCATCTAAATTCCAAAATCAATCTCCATGACAGTCTGTGTTTCCTACTGCCAAAGGGGCCCTTTAGAGTAGTGAGAGAAGATCTTCACCCTGAAACCTACAGTGTCCCTTCTCAGCAGGAAGGAGCTAAGAGAAGACGCCATCCCCTTTGCCTTAGGAATCAGGGTGAAGTCTCTCTCAGGGAGGAGTGATAGGGAATGGCAAACGACACACTGACAAAGGAGATTAATCAGAACTGGGTTAGACAGATACTGTGGCAATTGGACAATTAAAACTGGCATTCGGGGGTGGGGAGGAGAAAACAGTGCAACAATGAATGAATGAAAAACCAAAATTTCTGTAAATTTTCATTAAAACTAATAAAATTTTAAAAAAAAGGAATTTACAAATCTTAAGCTGTGCTACGATCCCAAAGGCATCCACCAGCTGCTCTGCAGTAGACAGATGAGCAATCTCCTCCTGTGTGATTAAACTGCCTCTGAAAATCTGCTTGAAGATCAACTATGGGTTGGTGCTGACTCGATAGTACTCATCAAGAAGAGTAAGTTTGAAGTTTTCAAAACTAATGATAAAAGACCAGATGAGTTGTGGGATGACATCAAGGGTATCATCCATGAAAAGAGCAAAAGGTCAATTACAAAAATTGAAGAAAAAGAAAAATCAAAACTGATGTAAGAAGAAACTCTAAAAACTGTGGTAGAGCACTGAGAAGCCAAAACAAAGGAAGAATAGCTGAAGTAAATGAGCTGAAGAGATTTCAAAAGGCAGCTCAAGAAGACAAAGCAAAATATCCCTACATGTAAGCACTGGTTAGTCAATTTAGAACTTCCAGCCAGACATACCATGCCAGCATTCTACAGTAAAGACCTAAGAAACTAAATGAAGCAGACTGAGAATAATGCTAGATGCCTGAGCATGAGATAAAAAGAGATAAAAGCAAAAGGAAGACTAGTAATAATAGTACATGAAAACAGCAAATGAGAAGAGATGAAGTGAAAGCCTTATCAGCCTGATAGCATGGGTCATCTTGGCAGAAACAATTATCTGTGATGAGAAGCAGAGAGGTAACCTCGCGGTATCCTCAACAGGATATAGGGCAACTGTGGAGAGATATCAAGAGTGGAGGAAGGTCCCACTGCTGGCAGTAGCCAATGGGAAGAGCCCAACTACTTCCAGTTAGAGATGCATGCTCCCTCTCTCCAAACTCCTAGAGGTATATACCTTTCTGACCACAGGGGATCAAAGTATGAATTCCTCTTTGTCCCACAACCCTTCCTCTGCTGGATTACCCTGCTCAACAAAAGTAGCAGCTCACTCCTTCCCCTCCTACCTGCTGATCCCATCCAGCTCCTCCCTGTCCAGCAAAAGATGACATCAGCACAACTTATGTCTACTTGTTTACGACTCATACTCCCACCCAAAATAGTAGGAAGCTGTAATCATATGCCCACTCATCAGCCACTGTCACCATCATCTGACACACTTGGGAGTGTCACTGTTCGATCCTGTACCACTGGACCAAAGACAGTGGGAACTATCCATCCCAATTGTTCTCAGCCATCCTGCAAGACCAATGAAACAGAGATGCATGTTCACTTACCCAGCCACTAACCTGCCCATTGGAGACAAGTGTTGGGTGTTCCAGTGTGGCCAGAGTAGCAGACCCATCATTTCTGCCCAGATACATGAAGCACACAGTTAATACATGCATAGCACTGCTATGTGCCATTGAGTTGACAATGACTCATAGTGACCCTATGAACCCTGCCCAATCCTAAACCAGTTTTACTGTTTCTGACAAACCAACCCCCATTACCAGTGTCACTATCAATTCGTCTGATCCAGGGTCGTCTTCTCCTGCATGGATTCTACACCCTTCCAATCAGGATGTCCTTTCTCCAAGGACTAGTCCCCTCCTGGCAATATGCCGTAAGTATGTCAAACAGAACTTCAGAATCTTTGCCACCAAGGAGCAATGGTTTAATCCTCCCCAGGACACATCTATTTGTTTTCTTGGAAGTTCATGGGATGTTCAATACTCTCAATCTCCTTAGTCACTGTCAAGCTCTCTGATGCACAGTAATTAACTATGAAGACCATGGCTTAGATCAGGCACACCTTAGGCTCTAGACTGCTATCATTGCCCTATAGCACGCTGGAGAGGTCCCTGACAGCACTTTCCTAACCCAATTCGTCTTTTGATTTTATGACTGCTTGTGCCAAGAGAGTTGACTATGGAGCTGAACAAGATGAAATTATTAACAACCTCAATCTTTTGTCCATCTATCATGATGCTGCCAATTGGCCCAATGGTAAGAATCTTTGTCTTCTTGATGTTGAGTTCAAATCCAAATAGAAGAGTGCAGTCCTTGACCATGTGTAGCAAATGCTTCAAGTGCTCTTCAATTTTGGCAAGCATGGCTCAGCAACAACAGACAAGACCACTTCAGAATTAGGATGAGGCAATACCAACAACCGACCAAAATAAAGAATAAAAGAAGCTCCCTGAGAGGAAGCAATGGAAATGAGATTATCCAATAAGGAGTTCCAAAGATTCCCATCTATGCTCCTCAAGAAAGCAAGGACACACAGACCGAAAGCATGAACATGTGCAGTGTTTCAGACAGGGCATATGCCAAATGGCCAGCAAGAGGGTAGTGGTGGCCACTACCAAGAGATGTAGGTAGAACAGCAAGCAAGAGGTCTCTGGGTAAAAACCATCTTCAATAAGATACAGGAGCAATGGGAAGACACTTAACTGTTGTAAGGGTCAGTAGATTTCTGTGAGTTTGAAAATGGATCAGAAAGCAGCAGAAATGAGCATTCAGAGAACTGGCAGCCTGAAAGAGTAGGGAAGACACCAATAAAGAGGGAAAAAAGGAATTTCTGAAAATAAGGTAGCCTGGCGGTGTTTTGTTTTGATGAGTAAATTGCTCATGGAAAGGTAAGGGAGAAAAGCTGTGGCAGTCTGAGAATGAGCTTGCATTTGTTCATTTCACAAACATCTGAATGTCAGGTCCTGGTCTATGCTGGACACTAGAAACCTGCTTCCCTGCAATATCCTGCTTCCTTGGAACTGACATGTACATACATCAACTAAGAGCCATAATTATGAGGGCTGGCGGGTCACAATACCATGCCTTCAGTGTTGGGCACGTGTGAAAGATGCTTCTGAGACATTCAAACATCAAGAGCATTAGGCAGGCAAGTTTGGATATTTTGGGGCTAGAGCTGGAAATGTGGGATCACTAAAGCACTGTACCTGAGCACAAGTGTGGATGAGGCTAGAGACCAGACAGGGAGTAACACAGGGCTGAGGGAGAAACTCTTTACAAGAAGTTAAACTGGCTGACCTCAACCTGCTTCAGGTTTAAAACACACTTTCAACCAAGCAGCCTTTATGCTGACATTATAACACCTCCTCCCGCCTGACAGTGGTCATTAAGATAAACCACAGAATACTACTACCACCCATTTCTCAGTGCAGCCAAGATGCAGAAAAGAATCTAGGCAGGTCCCTAAAAAAGTCAAGAGATAGAATCATCAATAGGAAAATTAACTTGAGAAGACACTGGCTTGTTTTCATCTTGCCCCAAATAAAGCTGTCCTCAGTGACATCTGACTCTTCGTTCACAGTAGAGCAAAGACCAGAAATAATAGTCAGCAACAAGATAGTCTCAAAGGTCATGAGTTAGATTTTTCAGACATGAGATGCAAATATAAAGAATTATATTTATCCACGGTTTGTTGTGTTTTTTTTTTTAAAAAGACAAATACACACCAGAACTGTAAATAGTCTACCAAAAATATAAAAAGGAGGAAATGTAAAATTTAGCACTTGAAGGGCAAGCTTTAAAAGTTTTATAAGTTCTCTGCACTTTTAACAATGTAATGTGGCCTTCTGATGAGTTAGGGGTCAAATCTAGTCATATGAGTGTGTTCATCTCCTATACATGAATTTAATTTTCTTCTAATTAGTAGATTATCTTGCTTACTGCTATTTGTCTCTGGTGCTATTTTCACTTTGGTGATTACAGTGCCAAAAGCAAGAAATACCTTTTGTGAAATAAGTGCTAGAAGATCAGAGTGGACTGATCCAGTCTCTGAGAGAGAAAAAAAATTGAATTTGACGATTTTGTAAACATAAAGTCCTGAGCTAACTCAAATGCAGGAGAGAGCTAGTTTACAGATAATGAAATTTCAAGGTCTTTAACCTCCTTCTAAATTGAGAAACTGTCAATTACTGAAAGACAGTATGGTGAACTGTAGACTCTTACTATATACACTCTTATCCTACTAGTCCTACACATATTTAAACTCAAGTGCAAAATTTACAACAAAAGGGGGCAGAGCTAATCTAAGTGAAAGGCGGCATTTTTAAATCACCTGCTAACAGGTTAAACTTAGTTAAGCTGTGACTGGATAAATGAAGATATCTTGAAACAATGCCAAAGTACCTTGTTCCAAAATGAGTAACAAGAGTTCGCAAATGCAATTAAAGATATTTTGGAATTCTGTAATATTATCATACATCATATTAAGGAGATAAACATTAGCTTCATACCTTCCTGTAGTACTCTAAAAAGCTGACTTCTGAGCCATCTGCTTTCTTAAAGGTACTCTTTGGATTCTGGTCCCAGTCAATATCATCTACTCTGTATGTCTTATTGTTATACCTACAGGATGAATGAGATTTAATTTTTTTATTAAAGTATGAAGATCTATTATGCAAACTCTAAAAATAAGATTTCAAATCACTTAGTAATACACAATGTAGCAGGAAGGGGGAGAATTTCTTGGATGCTAGATTGATAAAGAGGGTGATTAAATATTATTACAACTGAAAACTAAAATAAAGATCCTTAGAGACTTCTTTTCAGGTAAGTCCATTCCCCAAAACATGTCCCTTGCAAAAGGTGACAAGTAGCTCTCTCCCACTGTCATACTATTCCTGACATTTAACTTAAAACCAATTTCATCTCTGACCTTATAGGACTAGATTGTTAAATTATTCAAGACTTGTAAAATGTCTGTTATCTATTTTAGAAAGGAGTCTTACTTGGTAAGAACAATCAAGCCTATTAGCTCTTTAGAAACTTGTTCTTGAAATTTTTGTTCTTCAGTTTGATGATATAAGTTGAACATAAAATCTAACACAGTTTCACTTCGAAGGACTTTGTGGCTGACATCTGTGCAGAGCATGATATTGTTTTCATACTGAAGAATCGAAGTCGTGAAACCAGGCCAAATCACCAACCTGCCAAGCAAAATGAAAGCTATGCCAAAATCTCCATGAATATCCAGATATTTCTCACATGGATCAAGTGGAGTTCTCCACCTTTAATAACTGAGTATAAAGGAAAATCAGTCTACATATTTCTAGTCTTCATGTGGCTCCAGATAAAGGCATGTGCTTAAGACATTCAACAATAAATTAACTTTTAATTATTAACTTCTTTATTAAACTAATACACTGACCATTATTTATTAACCTATTCTTTATGTGGACAGTATTTGGTGGAGCTTCCAGCTGTAAAACAGGTTTGGAAGCAGGAGTTGATATCCACACTTGGCACCAGTAGCCAGGAAATCAAAAAACATATTGCAATGGGAAAGTCTGCGGTTAGGGACCTCTCTAAAGTACTCAAGAACAACGGTGTATCTCTGGAGACTAAGGTGCGCCTGATACAGGCCATGGTTTTTGCAATCACTTGTTATGCATCAGAGAGCTGGATAATGACTAGGGAGGATAGAAGGAGAATTGACGCCTTTGAACTGTGGTGTGGAGAAGAGTATTGAATGTACCATGGACTGCCAAGAAAACAAATAGATTCATCCTAGAGAGGGTTAAACCAGGCTGCTCCTTGGTGGCAAGGATCCTGGGGCTTCGCCTGACATACTTTGGACATGTAAGGAGAGACAGGTCTTTGGAGAGGGACATCATGCTGGGCAGAGTGGAGGGACAGCGCAGGAGGGGAAGACCCTCTATGAGGTGGATTGATTCAGTGACTGGGGTAACCGGGATGGGTGTATCAGAGGCAATGAGATTGGCACAGGATAGAGCAGGGTTTAGGGCTGTTGTACATAGGGTCACTATGAGTCACAAACGACTGACGGCACATAACAACAACAGACCACTTTCTTATGCAAACTATGAACTTAAAGGAAAAAAAAGATGGTTATAGAAAGGCATTAGGTCTTTTGTTCATAGAGTCACTATGAGTCATGCTTGACTTGATGGCAATCAACAACAATAACATTCTTTACACTAGTCTAGGACTTAAAATTGCTTGTTGACTAAGAACACCTTCAACTTATAATAAATTACTTAGGCTATGATATTGATACAGCACCACAACTTTTGAAATAATCATTATAAGCTTCTGCTTTATGGTAATAGAAAAGGAAAAAAATAAAACTTAGTGGTGGGCAATGAGTCATGCTTCCACAGTGACAGATAATTATCATGCAACTGTTTTTAACCCAAATCTTCAGGAATACAACTTTATGATTCAAGCAAAATTAAATGTCTACTTAATAAGATAGGCACATGTAAAAGACATTGTCTTTTATCACATTAAAAAACAATGTGATAATTTCAAATTAAAGCATCCCTTTTCAATGTCTGTGATTAGCCTAAAGACTACCAAAGTTTCATTTCATACAAACCTGTGATTTGGAATATCAATTGGGTCACTTGGGTTATAGTAATTTCGTCCAATTTGCTGCAAATTCATGATCTTTAAAAGCCTAAAAATTGAAATATCAGAATAGTTGAAGAGGAGAGAGTATTATGTATTTCTCATACTATGGTTAAAATAAGATTATTTACAGCAGGTGTTAGCAAACTAGAGTCTATGACCATGACAAATCTGGCTTACTCATTCTATGAATGGCCAATGAAGTAAGATGTTTCTTAACATCTTTATTGATTGAATTATCAAAAGATTACTCCATGACACTGAATTTTATAAATTAATAAATTTATATAGTGTCCATCAATAAAGTTTTAATGAAACATACTACAGTCAATTATTTATATATCCTCTAAGGTAGCTCTGGCAACTCTGGTGTTCTGGTAAGGAGTTGTGCTGCTAATCTAAAGGCCTATGGTTAGAATCCACCAGCTGTACCGTGCAAGAAAGATGGGCAATCCCCTCCAGTGAGACTTAATGCCTTTGGAAACCAGCTGGAGGGTCAGGTATGAGTCAGTTCCATATTCATGGTACTTAATAACTATATGGTGGCCTTAATACTAGAATAGCAGCACTGAGTAGTTTCAACAGAGATTACATAGTCTGCAAAGCATGATGCATGTGCTATTTGATTCTTCACTGGGCAAGTTTGCCAATCCCTTTAGAGAAAAGGAAATCAGTTATACTAACTCAAACAAGTCAATTCAAAACGCCAAACTCACTACTGTTTTATCAGTTCCAATTTACAGCAGCCCTGTAGGTCAGAACTATCCTAAATTTTAGTATTTTAAAAAGAAGACAGCCATATCTTTTACCCACAGAGCAGAGCAGCTGATAGGGTGAAACTGCCAACTTTCAGGTTGACAAGCTGTGTGAGTGCTTTAAACATTTATGTTGGAATTGATTCACAGCTGACCCTCCAGCAGGTTTTCAGAGGCAGTATAAAGTGCACAGGAGACTGCCCATCTTTCTCCTGCGAAGCAGTTGGTGGATTAGAACCACATACCTCTGCATTGGCAGCACAATTCCTCACCACTAAGCCACTAGAAATATATGATCAAGAGGCAGTGGTGATGGAGGAGAAAGTTCAAGCTGCTCTAAAAGAGTTGACAAATAATAAAGCCCCAGGAATTGATGGAATACCAACTACATATTTCAACAAACAGATGCTGCCCTGGACGTGCTTACCAGGTTGTGCCAAGAAATCTATCTGTACCTGGCCAACTGAATGGAAGAGATATGTATTTAGCCCCATTCCAAAAAAAGGTGACCCAACAGAGTGTGGATATAATTGTATAGCATCACACACAAGCAAAATCCTGCTGAAGATTATCCAGAAATGATAAAAACAGTTCAATGACAGAACTGCCAGAAATACAAGGTGGATTTAGAAAGAGGCCATGACACTAGAGATATTATTGCCAGTATCAGATGGATCTTGACAGAAATAAAAAAGTACCAGAGGGAACTCTCTCTCTGTTTCATTGACTACGCAAAGGCATTTGACTATGTGGATCACAACAAATTGTGGTTAACCTTGAAGAGAATGGGAATCCCAGAACACTTGATTGTGCTTATGCGAAACCTATGCTTGGACCAGGAAGTAGTCCTCAGAACAGAGCAGTGCAACACTGCATGGTTCAAAGTCAGGAAGGGAATATGTCAGGGATGTGTCCTGTCTCCATACCTTTTCAATCTATATGCAGAACAGATCATTCGGGAGGCTGGGCTTTATGAGGAAGAATGTGGCATCAGGATTGGAGGAAGACTCATCAACAACCTATGTTATGGAGACACCACAACCTTGTTTGCTGAAACTGAGGCAGATCTGAAGTGCTTGCTCCAGAAGGTCAAGGACAGTAGTCTTCAATATGGATTGAAGCTCAACATCAAGAAGCCAAAGATTCTCATCACTGGACCAACTGGTAGCACCACGAAGGATGGAGAAGAAATTGAGTTTGTTAACAGTTACAGCTTGCTGGGCTCCACAATCAATACTCTTGGCACCAGCAGTCAGGTAAATCTGCTGTCAGGGATCTTTCCAGAGTACTGAGAAGCAATGATGTCAGTTTAGAGACGAAGGTGCACCTGATCTAGTCCATGATCTTCACAACTACTTGCTATGTTTCAGAAAGGTAGACAATGAGTAATGATGACAGAAGAATTTTTAATGCTTTTGTGTTTCAGTGTTGGAGAAGACTCTTGAAAATACCATGGACCATCGAGAAAATAGGTCTGTCTTGGAGAGACAAGTTTCACCTCACATGCTTTGGGCTTGTATGTGGCCAGGAAGGACTGGTCCTTGGAGAAGGACATCATGCTCAGAAGGGTGGAGGGTCCATTCAGGAGAGGAAGACCCTGGTTGAGATGTACTGATATAGTAACTAGGGCAATGGGGGTGAGGGTGTCGGAGTCAGTGAGAGTAGCTCAGGACAAGGTAGGCTTCAGAGCTGTTGTATATAGGGTCACTACGAGTCGCCTGGATGACACCTAAAAGCCACTAAACATTCCTACTGTACCACTGTTGTTAGGTTCTGTTGACTACAACTCACAGCAACCCTAGGAACAGCAAATTGGAACCCTGCCTATCCTGTGACTAAACTCACAATCTCTCATACCCCATTGCTTCAGTCACTGTGTCAATACACTTGTTTGAGGGTCTTCCTCTCCTTCACCATCCCTCCACCTTTCCAAACATGATGTCCCTTCTCCCAGGAATAATCTCGCTTAGCAGCAGGCCCAAAGTATGTGAGATGAAGCTTTGCTTCCAAGGAGCACTCTGGCTGCACCTTCTCCAAGACATTATCTATTTCCTTTTCATGGGATATTCTGCACTATTCTCCAAGAACACAGTTCAAAGGCATCAATTCTTTATCTTTCATCCTCAGTCACTGTCCAGCTCAGATGCATAGCAAGTGACTGAAAAGACCACAGTCTGAATGAGGCGCACCTTACCCCTCAATCTGGCATCACTATTCCTCAATAATTTGAAGAGATCCCCGACTACAGACTTTCCCAGTGCAATGTCTCCTGATCACCTGACTGCTAGTACCAAGTGTACTGACTGTGGATCCATGTAAGATGAAGTCGTTGAGTTTCAATCTTTTCTCCATCTATTATGATGGTGCCACTAGGCTGCCCTAATTTACTCTATCTACCAAAAACAATTATCCTATCATCAGGGATAGATGGTATATCTATTAAGATAAAATAGGAATCCATCAGTCTCTTATCAAGTAACTATATGCCAAGTTCAGCATCATTCCAGTTTGCTTCTTACGCCCAACTTCTCTCTCCCTTGACAAAAAAAGTCTGCAGAAGTTTGGGTTTAGAAATAAAGTATCCACATTAAAAGTCAATTAGAGAGCGAGCAATATATGTGCCCTGTGATGTAACAAATCATGGAAGACCTGACTCATCTCTCTTTCTGACCAGGTACCTTTTTGGGGAAAGGGGAGCATAGCACAGAATGGGAAAATAAATATAGAAGTTGTAATAAGCACCTGAGTATGTGTATTCTAAACACAAGTTCAGACAGTAATTCCAAGATCTAATGTCAACACAAACATAGGAATTAAAGCTGTACTACTAGCTTAAGGAAAAAAGTTCTATTATCTATCAGCAAACCACACTTTAAAACTATTACAGCTCAGAGTAATTCTATAATCCTAACAACCATCCTAGTCTAAGTAACAAGTAAGCAGAGGACAGCTCCTTCCACTTGTGTGTTAGAAATTTTACTTAATATTAAAATTCTACCATACCTCCTAAAGATTATATTATAGAACTGCAAACAAGTTGGGGATGTAGGTGGAAGCTCATTTGTTAATGTGATTGTTATCTTCACATGCTCTCCATTTCTGGTCTGACTAAATACTTCTGTGACCTGAGACAAGAGACAAATAAAAATGAACTAAGTAACATAAAGGTTGTTTAACATGACAGCATTTTTAAGCCCAGAAAAATGTCAAATGAACTTAACAAAAAGATGTGAGGAGACAGTTGTTAATTTCAACTACTTTATATACTTCATTTAGCTTCTCTGATAAGTTTAAGAACTGAACAGGAACACCAGGAGCACCTTCTGGGTTTATTGTAAGTCCTATTAGACAGGAGAGCTCAGGTGGTAAGAAGCTACATCGCAATTCTGAAGGTGAATAGTTCAAATCCAACAGATGCTCTGTAGGAGAAGGATCCTCCTTCTCCTCTTCTCAGCAATGTCCTTCTAAGTGATTAGTGTCTCTGAAAACCTGCTGGAGGGTCAGCTATGTGTTGGTTCTGACTTGACAACACACAACAACTGGACAGGAAGAGAGCTCTGGTTCTATAGTCTGTCCTGCACTCCTAACCCAAAGGTAGCACCCCCCCACTGAGGATTCAGATACACCAAGGGCTCTGAGTAAAGATGGGCACTCCTACAGCCACCAACAATCTGATGTAGGGTCAGCTGAGTCCACTCTGACTTAATGGCAAGGAGAACGAGTGAGAGATTAGACAGGAAATTTTGCTAAAAGCCATTATTACTATCCTATATTGTGGAAGCTTTACTTTGAAGTAGGACTCCCCCCTTCCCCACCCATGCAGATATTTGAAATAACCTTTTGCTGCAGTCTTTTAGGTAAAAACAATATTGTTCCATCAAAAGCATGACATCTTCCAATTAAGTCTTCATGTTGAAAAAGAAGAGCTGACCGGAGTCTTCTGGCTTCCATCAATGGATTATAGTCAATGTGATACTGATATAAGGCCCACTGGGGACGTGATGTCAGTCGAAAGTGGTTAGTGCTTAGCCTTACTACAATACCTGAAGAACCTAAAAAGGCAGAATTCATTAACAAAACATCAAGTTAACTTTTCTCTACAGTTTCTCTATTCTGGTACCACATACAGTCTGCAAAGACAATGCCCAGAGCAGAAATGTTAGAACTCTCAAACACTTGACTCTAGGACCGCTGCCCTACCTATTTAGTTGAATGCCTAAAGCAGCATGTATTTACATATTCATTCTCCTGACAAGACAGAATTTAAAATTAAATCTCTTACAGCTAACACTTTTAGAGAAATAATAGTAAGTGCACTATTTCGTAAAGCAAGACAGACTTCAGTCTCAATATAAATGAGAATATCAGAATAATGCTTACTTGTGTTTTAATGACTATCAAAAAACATGCATTTGGATGTGTGATATTAGGAATAACATTGTAAAGAATGGGAATTCCAGAATAAGATTTCAATGTAACCATTATGATCATCTAGAACCTTTATCCACGCCAGCAGAGAAAGAGGATAACAGAAAAAGTGGGAGTCTGTGCTTTTTCTTCCTAGTAATACTATCCTACATAAACAGGGAAACTAAAGTGCCTCAATTTATTGTCCTGTGTACTTGAAAAGTAATCCCCTAAAAAATGGACCCACCTGTTTTTGATTCTTTCACATGATCGAGGTTCTGTCTTGTATTCACACCAAGGTCGTGAAAGTCTCTACGACGACCTCCTCTCTCTGCTAATGACAACTCTTGAAATCCAGCAGATATCTGGAGTTCTGCAACACAGGACATGATATAAAGAATATTAGTCACATAGTGCTATCACACAAAGCCCAAAGCTACTGAGATAATACACAAAACAGGCCATCAACTAAAAAAAGGAAGAGGCATTCCCAAACTCTAATTTCTTCCATAATGCTTTCCAATCACTGCCCTGGGCAAACTTAGTGCTCCCCTGCAAGCTACCTTACTGTAACACTTAACACATTTTACCAATTATTTGTGGACAAGAACTCATTGGCAAAATAGAAGTTATCTCTTTTAAGTTACACTCAGCCCTAAACACAGTCCTTTTTTAAAAAAATCAAGACAACAGAAAAGTGGTTCAAGGACTCAGGAAGATAGTGTGTTGACTGGGAGAGCATCTTTCTGTGTTAAGAAATCTGGTTAACAGTGAAGAGCCAGTGTTTTTCACAGTTTTCCATGATGCACCTACAGTAGTTTGTGCCAGGCACAAGATTTAGCAGTTTTGTAGTTTAAATCTGTATCTTGTATTTAAAATATTAGTTGAGCCAGTACGGCTCAAAGTGAAGAGGACATGAAGGGCACTAACTAAAGATAGAAGATGACAGCCTTTGGTATGGATTATACCTCAAAAGCAAGAAAGCAAAAATTCTCACCACTTCGCCAGTATGCATCATGATAAATAAAGAATTGAAAATCGTCAAGGATTTCATCTTATTTGAACCCACATTCAACATTCATGAAACAGCAGTGAACAATGTATTCCACTGGACTAATCTGCTGCAAAAGATGTTTTAAAACATTAAAGAACAAAGATGTCACGATAAGGATGCCGCCTGCCTCAAGCCATGTTATTTTCAACTGACTCATATGCATGCCTGTTGGGACTTCTATTTTAATGCACTGTAGAGTACAAGTAAGATGTGCTTGACCCAAGCCTTAGATTAGACATGTTACCAATTCCACCTTTCACGCAACTGCAAAGTGATTTCTTTTAAACAAATCAGATCTTGCTACAATTTTTCCCCCCTTCTGGTTCTGTACCATCAAACTGGATCTGACTGGCACAGGAGAATACTGCCCCTCCTTCTCCAGTGGAGAGCATCTTGTGAATTCAAACCATGCACTTTAGGGAGCCACTATTCTATTTTAACCACCATTAACCTTGAGTGAAAACAAAGGTCTTAAACAATAGTTCCTGAACAAATCAGATAACCTTATCTTTTAATTTCTCAAGTATGGTAGATACTCTTCAGTAATAAGCATTTCTCAGATATAATCACCACCAAGAGCAGTGATACATCACTTAGTATCACTTTATATTACTTTAATAGGAACTCTACTGGTACAGTGATTAAGCACCTGGCTATGAATCATAAAGTTGGTGGTTCAAGCATTCCTGAAGGTCTGCAGTACAAAGACCTAGTGGTCTAATTCTAAAGACATTTTGTGTTGTTGTGTGCCCCTGAGTAGGAAATGATTCATAGGTGACCATCTGGTAGAGAATGCCCATCTTTCTCCTGCAGAACAGCTAATGGATTAGAACTATGTGCTTTTGGGTTGCCAGAATAACTCCTTACTAAGCCACAGAGCTCCCTTCTATAAAGGTTAGTTTTTATGAAACCAGATGAGACATTTCTACTGTTCACTTAAGATAACCATGACCTGAAATTGACTTGATGGCACCTGGTACATCACCACAGTTCAAAGGCATCAGTAATTCTTCTGTCATCCTTAATCACTGTCCAGCTCTCAGCGGCATTGCAAGTGATAGAAATGAACATGGCCTCGATGTGGCCTTAATCCTCAAACTAACACCACTGCTTTTTGATAATTTGGAGAGGTCCCTAACTGCAGAGTTTAACAGTGCAATATATCTCCTGACTGCTGGTACCAGGTGTACTGGTTGTACATCAATTAAGACAAAGTCATTGACAGTTTTAATCTTTTCTCCATCTATCGTGATTGTTGCTTCTTGGTCCAGTGGTGAGAATTTTTGTTTTGACACTGAGATGCAATCCACTTCAAAGGCTACAGTCTTTGATCATCTTCAGCAAGCACTTCAATTTCTCCTCACTTTCAAGTCCTCCTCCAGCAAGCAAGATTGTGTCATCAGCATAACAAAGGTTACTGATGAGTCTTCCTTCAATCCTGACGCCATATTTTTCTTCAGAGTCCAGCTTCTCAAATAATTTAGCAAACAGATTAAATGGGTATGGAAAAAGGATATAATCCTGACACACACTTCTTTTAATTTTAAAGTATATATTCCCTTTCTGTGGTTGCACAATAGCCCCTTGGTCTAGGTATAGATTTCGCATGAACTCAAGTGTTCTAGGACTCCCATTCTTCTCAATGTTAGCCATAATTTGTTTTGATCCACAAAGTCATAAAAAAGTACTGAATATCCCATGGACTAGCAAAACAACAAACAGATATGTCTTGGAGAAGGTGCACCTCCTTGCAAGCAAAAATGATAAAATTTCATCTTACATCTTTTGGGCATGTTGCTAGAAGAAGCTATTCTAGCTAGAGAGGGACATTATGCTTTAAAGTGGAGGGAATGAAGAAAAAGAGGAAGAACTTCAACCAGGTAGACTGACACAGTGACTGCAGCATTGGGCTCAAGTGTGTCAGAGATTGTGAGGATGGTACAGGATAGAACAGAGTTCAGATCTGCTGTTCATAGGGCCAACTCAATGGCACCTAACAACAACAACTATAACATTTAATTATCATGATGTTCCCCATTTATTAAGGTTGAAAGAAAATTAAAATAAGCCCACAAGAACAAAAATATGATCTTGACTCTATCCCACTTGAATTTAAAAATCATCTTAAGGTTTGAGACAACCATGAGATATCATCTCACCCCAGTAAGACTAGCAAAATTTAACACAACAGCAAGCAACAAATGCTGGCGAGGTTGTGGAGAAATAGGAACCTTTATTCACTGTTGATGAAGGGCGGTATGGCGCTTTCTCAAAAAGTTGCAAATAGAGATACCATTTGACCCAGCAATTCCACTACTGGGAATATACCCTAAAGAGACCATAACCGCCATCCAAGCAGATATATGCACCCCTATGTTTATCGCGGCTTTGTTCACAATAGCAAGGAGTTGGAAACAACCTAAGTGTCCATCAACAAATGAATGGATAGAGAAGCTCTGGTATATTCACACAATGGAATGCTACGCTGCATTGAAAAACAAGGAACTCATGCAATATTATTAAAAATGGGTGATCCTAGAGGACATTATACCAAGTGAAATATCTCAGTCACAAAAAGGACAAATACTGTACGGTGCCACTGTTGTAGAAGGAGGCTGACATTGGGGTGGGGGTTAAGACAGAGAAAAACTGGATAAATTATGTATACTGCATTGAAGCCGATGAGGGGGAGAACAGTTTAAAGGTAATATATTCTAGGGCATTATGATTATCATAAGAGTTCAGAATGAGGGTTGCAGAGTGGAGTATACTTGGGGTAGGGGTGGGGGGTGCAGGGGGATTGTATACCAACGAAGGAAGGAATTTTTTTTGCATTTCAAGGAGAAGAGTGAACTGGGGGCGGGGAGAAAAGTGCAACAATGAATGAATGGAAATTCAAGATCTCTGTAAATGTTCATTGAAATTAATTAAAAAAGTAAAAAAGAACAGATTTGAAGTATTGAAAACCAATGATCAGACAAGTTATGTGATATCAAGGATATCGTCCATGAGAGCAAAAGGTCATTACAAAGATAGAGGAAAAAGAAAAAAAAAACCTAAATAAGTATCAGAAGAGACTCTGAAAATAGTACCAGAGCACCAAGAAGCCAAAACAAAAGGAAAACAAGCTGAAGTAAAAGAACTGAACAGAAGATTTCAAAGGGCAGCTTAAGAAGACAAAGCAAAGTATTAGGTGCAGAAAGGTGGAATTGGAGAAAAAGGGAAGAAATTCACTCTACATTTCTCAAGCTGAAAGAACTGGGGTGGGGAGAAATTAAACCTCGAGCCACAATACTGAGATGTTTTGGGTAATATATTGAATGACCCAGGAAGCATAAAAAGAAGATTAAAGTAATCCAGTACCAAAAAGAACTGCCACCAAAAAAATTTCAGGAGCACTGAGATTGTTAACAGCTTCAGTTTGCTTGGCTCCACAATCAACACTGTTGGTACCAGCAGCCAGGAAATGAAAAGATTAATTGCATTGGGAAAGTCTGTCAGAAACCTCTCCACAGTCCTTAAGAGCAACAATGACAGTGTGGAGACTTAGGTGCACCTGATTTAGGCCATGGTCTTTGCAATTACTTGCTTGCTATGCATCAGAAAGTTGGACAATGACTAGGGATGATAGAAAGAGAATTGATGCCTTTGACCTCCTGTGGACTTGGAGAAGAGTACTCAATATCCATGGATGGCTAGAAGAACAGATTTGTCCTGGAGAGGGTAAAACCAAGCTGCTCCTTGGAGGCAATGATTCTAAAGCTTCATCTGACAGACTAAGGACAGGCTGCAAGGAGGGACTAGTCCTTGGGAGAGGGACGTTATGCTTGGGAAGGTGGAGGGACAGCGCTGAAGAGGATGAACCTCTATGAGATGGACTGATTTAGTTACTGGGGTAATGGAAGTAGGTGTGTCGGAGACCATGAGATTGGCACAGGATAGAGGATATATAGATGTTTCCAAAATCAGATTTTAGCATTTCTTACACTATTATTTGCATTTTAAGGTTATAAAGAAATGTATTAAACAGTTGTAGGGTATTTTTTGATCCGTTTTAATTCAATAAGATCTTGCTGCGTATCTTGAACATAAACAAGCAATAAATATCCTAGGTTTCAGGAGAATTTACATATCTAAGACTAAAGGAGAAAACCAAGTCCTATAACTATCAAGAGATTAATAACTACAAACATTTTCATAGGCATTTTATTAAAAAATACTTTCTCCTACAGGAAAAAGGCATGTATTAGGTACATAAAGTAGTATTCTTATTTTACTCGTATGATCTCGTATTACTTGGATACACAATGATCAGGCTTAGTACCATCAGCCAAGAAATCAAAAGATGTATTGCAGTAAGTTTGCTATCAAGGACCTCCTCAAAGGAAAGGAGCAATGATGTCAGTTTGAAGACCAAGGTGTACCTGATTCAGGCCATGGTCCCTTCCATGACTTGCCAGGCATCTGAGAGATGGACAACAAATGAAGAGGATAGAAGAATTGATGCCTTTGAGCTGTGGTGTTGCAGAAGAATATGGAATGTCCCACGGACCACCAAAAGAACAGTCAGTTGCAGGTATGTCTTGGACAGAGTGCTCCTTGAAGGCAAAGAGAGTGAAACTTTCTCTCACATACTTTAGGCATGCTGTTAAGAGGCACTATTCCTTGGAAAGGTGGACGGACAGTGGAAGAGAAGATGACCTTCAACAAGATGGACTTACAAAAACTGCAGCAACAGACTCAAGTATGTCAGAAACAATGGCATAGGATACAACAGGGTTTAGATATGTTATTCACAGTCACTATGAGTCATGCTCAATTCAACAGCATTTAACAGCCTCTTGCCGACTAGGTTTTTCCAGTATTTTAGTTTTAGAAGTGTAGTGAACCATCACACATAATCACTTATTTTGATAATAGGTTACTATACACTCTAAAATCTCATCTAAATGCCAGCATAATTATGCAAGCCACCACAAAGGTCAAGGGCAATTTCATCCAGTTAACAAGTTTGCCCAAAAATACTACTACAGGAAGATAAACAGCTAAATTATCTTTCTTTTAAATTTACATTTAATTAGGAGGCTTAATATTTCATTGGTCTTTGTATTAGTCAATACACTGTATTCTCATTTCTTTCATTCATTTTAGACTAGCTTTTTAAGAATAGTGTGTATCAAAGATACTAGTTGTTAATAAATTTTCTGGTTATTTGTCTTTGACATTGGTAATACTTGCACTAATATTTACTACACAACTATTTTAGCATCTATCCAAGTTTCTTCTGCTTATGGATTCCATTGGCTATGGTTAAATATTTGGAGTATATAGAATTTAATATAAGGATTAAGATGTAAACCTTTATTTTCTACATAGTTGCCAACTGTCTCTACCCTATTCCATGAACAGCCCATTTCCAAGGCACATTCCAGAGCTGAAATGGCACTTTTATTACCTTCATAAGCCATGTACCTTGTTTCTTTCATCTTTTTTTAATACTAAAAACAAACTTATTAAATATAGAAGAATCTTTTATTAGGCATCTAACCTTTTATTTGTGGTCATATCAAGAAAAGATACTATTTTTTGAATCAAAGCTAATACTCCTAACTCTACCAGTTGCCTTGACTTTGCCTTCAGTTTTTTACATCTAAGAAACGAACTAATCAATATATGCAAAACTTTATCTCATAAATCACAATAACTGTTAAAGTTGGTCTAGTTTTTGATGAAGCCATTAAAGAGGGCTTGAAAATATTTTCGTGGGGCATAAAAGGCAAATTTATGACTAATTTGAAATTTGCTTTTTAACACCTAATATGGGATCCTGGCAAGAATATGCTCTTTTTCATGTATAAGGATAAAACTTTGACACTATCAGTAGCAGCTTACATCTGAAAGAGCTGCTGGAGACCACAAGTCTGTTGTCATGCGCTGTGGAGCTGATCACAACTCACAGCTACCATGTAAGGACAAAACAGAATTACAGGGTATTTGATTGTATAATCTCTATAGGAATATACTGCTAGTAATTCCCTACCCCCTTAAAGATGCTGGTAAGCTTGTCACCCATCTTTTGTTTCACAGCCTAATGTTTAAACACTGAACAGTCAGGACTATCCCTTTTCTAGAGTATGAACATTAGCTCTTGTCTCATGTTTATGAACTCTCTCAAACACAAACACACACGCACAAAATCTTTTTATAATTTTTTCACCTTGTGACTTGGCTGTTGCTCCAACCGGTCCTCTCTGACGTCCACGGCCAATCAATTCCCCCTCTGCTGGTGGCTGCTGAGGTCTAGGCTGACTATAACCAGGTGGTTGACTCTGTAGTTGTTTGCAAATAAAGAACAGCATGCCTGGATTAACTAAGGTGAAGGGTAAGAGTGAGGTCTTACATGAGCAAGACAAAAGACCATACTGGAAGGTACACAAGAATAAGAGAATAAAAGAACTATACTACTTCATACTCTTGTAGTAACAGAACTGGAAACATATATAAGCTAAACAAGTGTGAGATGGTATATGGCAATACACTTGCACACATAAAGAGGTCTGACAGAGAGTATGTCTAAAAGTAAGTGTGGTCCACAAATATACCTGGGTAGAAAGTAGAGCATACAGAGGGAAAAGTTATGAAAAACTCTTAGTCATAACCAAACACTTTGAGGGTCCAAGGCTTAGTACCACAGTTTCAGAAGACATCTAGGTTAACTGCCCTAACACAGGCCATAAAGTCCATAAACAGTCATTCTACTTTGGTGAGTACTGATTATGATCTTAAAAGTTTCCATGTGGTCATCTATAATTCAACTATTGGTCTCATCACCTTATTTAGCCAAAAAAGAAAAAGTGGAAGAAATCAAAGACTTGAGGAATTAGTCCAAGCCACTAATGGATCACATGAACCACATACACCATCCTCTAATCTGAGACCAAAAGAACTAGATGGTGTCTAGTTATTACTATCGACTAATCAGAATCACAACAGAAGGTGCTGGACAGAACAAGAAAAAAATGTAGAACGAAATTATTTTAAAAACCAGATAAGAGTCCAGTGGAACACTAGAGACAAATAAATGCCTATTGACATCCTTCAAATCTCAAAGTGAACGCATTCTCAGAGATCACCTTTCAGCCAAATGAAGGACCTACAAGGTGAACAATTAACACGTGTGAGAAATGTGTGCTCCAAATAAAGCTCATAAGGCAGGAAGGTGCAGAAAGATGGGTTCACAGAAACAAGATACCCAGAGAAGAACTGGGAAGAGTGTTGTTCAAGATTAATTGTGAAACGATTACAACTAATGTCACAAAATGTGGATAAATTGTTGAATGAGAAACTAATTTACTCTATAAACTTTAGCCCAAACTACAAATTTTTTTAAAAACTCATTCTTGTTAGTATTCATCAATAATGAAGTATTGTTATAAAGACATTTCTTCTACAGAACAGTCACCAACTAAAGACAATAATTTCAAAAAGCTTCTAATCTTGGGACACTGTCTTCCTTGCTCAGTTTTCATCGCCTTCATAGAATAAAGTTTTAAATTTCTTCTCAACAGCTTAAAGTTACAAAAATCTCACAAGTTCTTGGCTTGTCCAAGGTATTTTCCACAGTTAAAAAGTCGTAAAGCACTCACTGTAGCACCCACATGTAACACTGGATCCTGCCCACGGGCCCTTCCTCTTGCTCTTGCTCTTGCTCTCCCAGTCATTTTTCTTCTGTAAAGGAAAAATTATGATGACAACCCTTACATTCAAGACACACAGTTCTAACTCACTAGTTCCACAACTTTTAAACTTATTTACGAATCCAAAATAAGCTTCATGGCAATGATACTGTTTTCTGATCTTGATTAACCTATACAGAGTTTCTAGAAGAAATCTTCTCAGTAAATGTTTATTGTGAGCCAGGTACCGAGCCAGGTGGCAGGGCTACCATGATTGAAGGTTTGGAAAATTTGTTTCGCCTTTAAAACGGATTTATTATAAGCCAATCTAGAAATGAAAAACTATTAAAAGAACTAATTCTGGTGACTGGCTTTTTCTTTTACATTTGATACATAGTTTATTAAGCTGGGCATATAACTCAAACAGCACACCAGCCACTTTACGTAATTCTGATTCTTACTTTATTTCCCCTGGATCTCCCCCAGAGTTCTGTACGTAACTTACACTTAGCAAACCCAAACTAGTATTTTCCTATCTCTTTGTATAACCTACATAACTCCATTTTTATTTATGGCATCACTATCCACTGTCTTTAAAGTAAGTAACTATTTGTCCAATAAATGAAAGGATTAAAAAACCCCTATGGTACATTCACACAGTAGAATACTATGCAATACTGAAAAACAAGGAACTAAAAACATTATGTAACATGGTGACCCTGGAGGACATTATGCTGAGTAATATCTCAGTCACAAAAGGACAAATACTGCATACCATCAGTTATCAAACAGGACAGACATGGGGTAGAGAGAAACTAAAAAAGAGAATGAATAATGAATACTGCATTGGAACAGATGAACTATTTAAAAGTAAATATATGATTAGGCATTATTTTTATTTATGAGTAGACTGTATGATAGCAGTCTAGAATAAGTAGTACACAGCAAAGTGGATTGGAGGAGGAGTTGGGGAGAGGGAGGAAATTATGCAAGAATGAATGAACATTTAAAAATAGTGAGTGGGGGGGGAGGGGGGAGGGGTTTGTGCAGGGAGAAGGGTGCAACAATGAATGAATGGAATCCCAAAATCTCTGTAGATGTTCATTGAAATGAAAAATAAACAACCTAAATTTTAAAAAAAAACCAACGTTTTTGTAAGATTACCATTCTTCTTGAAGATAAAAATAAATCACCTTTGTGAGCTAAAAAAAATAGTGAGTGTGAAATATATTCAACTCTAAATCAATATAAAATTTTTAAAAAGTGAATGAGGGAAGTAGGGAGGAAAATGTGCAATGACGAATGAATGAAAAGCCAACTTTTCTGTAAACTTCTGTGAAAATCACAATGAAAAAGATGTTAAAAAATTAAGTGACTAATTAATCTCTTGACTACTCCTTTTACTTCCCCTAGACATGATCCAGCAAGTCTCTCCATTATCATACTGCATAAAAATATACCCCATCTTCCCGCTCCCAATAGTGGCATCAGGTCATTTCTGGTAGAGGCTTTAGACCAGACTGGCTAATCCAAGTCCTTTACATTGTGACCTTGGGCAAACAATACAATTTGTGATATGTTTAAGTATAACATGAAGTTACAACCTACCAACCAACCACAAGGGACATTCTAAATAGTAAATGGAGAAACATGGCGCACTACAGAAAAGCAAAACCAAGTACAGGCATTTAACAAATATCCTTAGGAGGAAAAATAGACAATTTAACTACAAATTTTAATAACAATCAAGTAAAACATCCTCATCTAAAACAAAGCAGAAACTAACTTAATCTGAGCTGGAAAGGAGTCCTCTGAACAAGGGCAAACAATTTGAGCCAGAATGCTCTGAGTCTGGCTTGTCTGTGGACCTGAAACAAGTTGGGGGTGGGGGGATGCAGTAGCTGAGGCACCTTAAAAACAGGCAAGGATTTAACTATCTGGGCATTAGAGACAATAGTTAGGATCTTTTATTTATCATTAAATTCAAAAGCAGCCACTAGTAATGATGGGCAAAGTCCAAAGGTGATTAATTTTATAAAATGCATGAGAATGATTATATGAAACACAATGTGAATGACTGTATGAGACACAATGTGAATGAATAGTGTGAAATACAATGTAAATAAACTTTGTAAACAAACCAATAAAAGAAAAAAAATGGAAAAGACACAGTATCATTTACATTTAAGATCACCCTGCTTAAATCAGGGCTTTTCTTTCCTGAGTTTTTAACAGCTAAATATTTCTGCTCCACTGCACTCTCCCTACAAAGACAAGTCTAATGACATTCACAAAAAATAGAACATCCGATTTCATGTTTTACAGGATCAAATGCAAACTTTTTTAGGAATCTGCAAAGTGAGGCACACGAGACAATCCACTGAGATGCCACGTCATTTTAATATTTAATCTCATTTTCAATTACTTTGTAGGTTTCAGAGTATCTCTGACAAAACTATACCTGTAGACCCCGATACTAAATATTTCACTGTATAGGCTCAAAACATTTTTGTTCATGGTGAATAAAATATAAAGATCCAGCAAACTTTTCTTCTACTCACCAAACACAATTTCATGATTAATCATTTACCATCTCACAGCCTTTGCCTCCTATTGAAACCACAAGAATCCACTTTATCCTTTAATGACAAATCCAAAATACATTTCTTTCACATAATCTACAAAGCTTTATTTCCACTTTTATGATTGTGATTACTACACTGCATGGTAATTAGTTTCTCACACATACACACTTAAGAACTCCAGATGAGGCTGCTAATCAGTTAAGTCTTCAGAATTTAGCTCAGATTTCTGTGCCAATTTAAGTCACTATGAATTAAAAACAAAAATAAAAGCCTTAAGTTGGAACAGGCTCATAGCTGACCCTCCGGCAGGTTTTTAGAGGGAGTAAATCACATGGCAGGACAGCTAGTGGATCCGAACCCTGTACCTTTGGGATGGCTGTGCCAATTGCTTACCACTAAGCCACTCTAAAGGAAGCATGTTGTTGCTGTGAGCCTCGCAACTGACCTTCCGATGGGTTTTCAGAGGCAGTAAATCACAGGAGAGGAGCCTGCCCTGTTTCTCCCACAAAGGAAGCACAGTGGTGGTCAAAACAGATTGTCTGAATGGCATAAAAAGCAGCAACTGGAAAAGCAAAGGAAGGTCAATCCTAGTCTCCTCCTTGCTGAATCAGAAAGACAGCATCACGCAGGTGATTCTGATGCAGAATCCCCAGCACATCAGAGAACCCGCCCGCCCCCCAGGGGCATAGTGCGCTTTGAGTGTGGGAAGTCAAAGGCCAGTGGTTTAAATCCATCAGGTGGTCTGTGGAACAAAGAGGGACAGCTTTCCCCTATTAAAATTCACAGCCTCAGAAACGCATTATGAGTTGAGACTGACTCCATAGCAGTTAGGGTGGGGGGGAGGTGAGGGGTAGGTGAGCCCATTAGGAGATCAAGTGGTCAAACCCACCACATGTGTGCCTCGGCGAAGCTCAGTCCTGAAAAATGGCCCGAGGCAATGCCCATCTGGTCTTGGGGGCTGGCTGAGTCCGGACAGACTGGACCCCTCATTCACAGTGACAAGTCCGCTGGGGGAGGGCAGCGGGGGGGGGACACGATTCCCAGAATCACCTCCACTTGTGGGGGGTGTAGATGGGGGGGGAGATGGGAAGCTTGCTTGGATGTCTTAAGCCAGTTTAAAAGTCTGGGATTTGGTCCATGCACCTTTCATGTTAGTGTTACTGTTGCGGGTTGTCGTGTTGGCACCACTGAAGCACGGGGCTTTCCGGGGCCGTCAATCCCAAGGGAGGGATTCGAACCGCCAACCTTTGGGATGGCAGCGCCGCTGCTTACCACCAAGCCACCTCCTCCTCAGCAGCCCCTCCCAAAGCCAGCAAGACCCCGTGCGCTGCGGATAATCACGGAAACTAGTGACCGCGGGTTCCAGGGACCAAGACGACGTCGAGCTTGGCAGCCAAAGCCCCGGGGGCGAGGCTGAGCCCTTCCAACAGCAGAGCCCGCAGGTGCGAGGGCGGCTAACACGGCGGGTGACCAGCATGTCCCCCCAAAAGCAAAGGGGGGCTCCCTGCCCCTGGACTCCCGCATCCCCCGGCAGACACTTCAACTCCGGGTCGTCCCGAGCGGGAGGGTGACCCCGGGGGAGACCCCGAAACTAGACGACGGGACAGAGGGGCCTGGGCACTCACGTCCACGTCCACCGATGGGACCCCCCCTCCCCACCTGGAACGAAAACCCCCGGGAACTTCAGCGACCCCAGACCCCAAGGCGGTGAGGGATAGTCTGAAATGTCACCAAATTTAAAAAAAAAAGAAGCTTTTAAGCTGTTGGGGTTCCAGAGCGGCCTGGGCTCCCCTCATTCCTCAGGCTCACCAGGTGCAACGGCGGCGGAAGATGTCGGGAGGTGGGTGTCTCGGACAGGTCCTCGCAGCTTCCGGACCCGCACACCTCACACCTTAGCCCCCCCCTTCTCACACCCAGACCCTCACGTTTTCACACCTGCAAACCCCTCTGCTCACACCTCCACGCCTCGACTCCCGACACTTAACAGTCAGCGCTAAGCCAACGGTCTGGAAGCTGCTGGATCCCTCCGCGCCGGAACTTGACCTAACACGGACACCCTCCACCCCCCCAGCCTTCCTCAACCAGCAGACTCGTCCCTTGCTGTCCCTCAGCCTCGCTGACGCTTCACCCGCAGATGTGGCTTCCAATCAATAAAGGACAGAGATGCGGTCACCAGAGGTAATGGGCGCGGGTCTCTTTTCCTCTGCGGAAGGACACAGCTGTCTAAGAACCAAGCGCGTAGTCAGACGCACGTGATGCCCAGGCCAACGGCGCGCTGGACCAGCACGCGCTTCGCTCTGATTGGCTGCCACGCAGGCGGCGGTTTCCAGAGGGGCGGGGCCACAGACCCTCTCTTCACCTGCACGTTGTTGCTGGGGTGTGATGCGCATGCGTATGGGAAGCGCCTACTTAACTAGGCTCAGGTTCTAGGTAAATGAAATAATGAACTTGGGTGTTTGAGCACCCTGTTATAAAACGTTGTTTTGATCTGTCTGACCCTTAATATTAAAAGCCATTTAACACATACAACAGAAAAAGGAGATAAACATTTTAACCTTAAAATAAATAGAAAATTAAAAAAATAGAAAGTGCACTCTAGGGCCAGGGTGCAAGGTGTCCCAAACATACATTTCTATACCAAAGGCATGCAGTTCAAATCCACCTGTGGCTCTGTGGGAGGTTGGATAATCTCATCTCGTATGATTTCTTGCTTCTGAAATCTCGCTGGAGAGTCTGCTATGAGTCACTTCTGACTCGATAGGACACACCACCACCAAAGCCAGCTAGTTGTGCATGCGTGCTAATTTGTAACATGCTCAGAGCTGTTCCTAGCCTCACCTGGCTGGCTTGATTGAATTCAGGCTGGCTAATACAGGCATGATCTTCAACCAATTCCTTCCAATTTCATCTTAGACTGCATTTCAAACCCAGTTACACCAGGCCAGACTCTACATTTAGGATCCCTGGGACAAAGGAGCCACCTGGAGAATCTTTAAGAACTGTTTGGAGATTTTGTTAAAATGTAGGGTTGTAAAAAAAAAAAAGTAGGGTTGTTTGGTTTGAGGTTTTTTTGTTTTGTTTTTGTTGTTTTTTAAAAAAAATCCAGTCTATCTGTGTTGAAATGCAATTTCTCAGCAAAGGGCATTGCATGGAAAGCAAACTCGTTTAAAGCCCTGGATTTAAGGCCCTGACCTTCATCAGGAATTTATTTCTTAAAATCAACAAAAAACGGTTGGGGATAGAACAAAAATACTTGTAAAACGGGGAAATGAAAGTGATGTTAACTAGTTGTGTAGCTGGTTACACCCAGTAACGCTCTGTAATGCCAACTTTAAAGGGGCTGCAGAAAATTTAGGAGCCCTGATGGTGCAGTGGTTAAGCGCTCAGTTGGTAACTGAAAATTTAGCTCAATTTCAAGCCTGGTTACTTCAGAATAAAGATGAGACAGTCGGCTTTCCTAAACATTGCAGCTTTGGAAATCCTATGAGGCAATTCTGCTTTCTCCTACAGAGTTGCTATGGGTTGGGATTAACTCAATGGCAGTGTGTTGAGCTAGGGGAGATGGAAGATATGGTAGCCTCTGGGAACTTACTTTTAAATTATGTTTTAAAAGCAAGCAAGTTATTTTTGTTTCTTTTAAAGAATACACATTTTAAGGGGGTAAGATGGGCAAGTGGAGACGAATGAAGTCTATCCAAGCCTCCTTTCCAAATTGCATATGAAATATTATCAAATATCAAATCTTAGTAATAGAGATGAGCCTAGAATAGGTTCAAATTTACCATTATCCATACTAGCCAGACCTTAAGCATCAGCTGTAAGCACTTCTAGAAAGTGGAAATTCCCAAATAATTCTGATTCAGGAGATTTGAAAGCAAAGGATTTTCTTTTACAAATGACACTAAAAGATACGAGACTCAGAGAAGAATTTGCGATGAGACTTGTGATCCTGACATTCCAGTTTGTAGGATTTATAAGAAAAGTGGGACATCTGAAAGGAGGAGGTATTTGGGAGGAAACAGTTTCACAATCAATTTGAATGTTTAAAAAATACAATAGGAACATCAGCTTTCCCCAGGAAGCGGGACAAATATTGGTGAGAAATATTTTGTAATCTGGCCACCAGGGGGAAGTCTAAAACAAGAAATAAATGTTTATAGGCTCAAAAGGGAGGACAATATCCTGAATGGACACTAGAGGGTAGAACTAACACTCTTCTCTGTGTTCATGTTTTCCTACTTGTCTTAACTCGTTACTGCTAAGATATAGTTCGCGTGAAATGTCGCTCGATTTGAGGTTCTGAAGGTGTGTATTGGTGTTTGTTGGTGGTGTATATGTTGTAGAGCTGTCTCCTCAAACTAGCGTCTACTTTAATGATGAATGGACTAAAACTTTTAGTCAATGCAGAACTTTCATTACTGACATGGCATGCCTCAAAACGAGGAGAAACAGTGACAACCATCCATTAACAATCGGAACATAAAATTTAGCAAGTATTAATTTAGGGAAATTGGAAATTGTCACAAATGAAATGGAACAGATCTATGTCCTAGGCATTTAGTGAGCCCTAATGGATTATGAGTGGCTCTCTAGACCTGTTAATACCACTATCATTCAAATTTATGCACCAGCAACCAGAGCCAAAAAGGAAGAAATAAAGATTTCTATCAAATGTTGCAGTCAGAAGTCAATCGAACACATATCCAAGATGCATTAATAATAATGAAGGACTGGGATGTGAAAGTTGGGAACCAGGAAGAAGAGTCAGTAGTCAGAAAATATGGACTGGGCATAGAATGACAGAATTCTGCACAATCAATGATTTATTCATAACAAATACCTTTTATTAGAAACATAAACACAGGCTATACACATGGATTTCACTGATGGTATATGCATGGGAATCAGCTCGATTACATCTGTGGAAGGAATCACTGGAGGAGTTCAATATCAGCAGCGATAACTACACCAGGTGCTGATTGTAGAACAGATCATCAGCTACTCATATACAAGTTCAAATTAAAGCTAAAGAGGGTCAATTCATATCTACAGGAATAAAATTTTTATCTTGAGTCTATCCCTCCTGAATTTAAAAAACAATTCAGCTTCTCTAACAGGGTAAAAAGGGAAGCCACAGACTGGGAAAAAGTGTTTGGTAATGACATGTCAGATAAGGGACTTATATCTAAAATTTATAAAATACTTGAGCACCACAACAAGATAAAGGTGA
>NW_006400054.1:0-23885 GCF_000299155.1 Elephantulus edwardii | reverse complement strand
GGGGGGGAGGGGTGAGTTGGGGTGGGCGGGGAGTAGGGTGCAACAATGAATGAATGGAATTCCAAAATCTCTGTAGATGTTCATTGAAATGAAAAATAAATAAATTAAAATATTTAAAAAACCCCAACAAGTCAGGAACAGGTTTGAGGCCTTGAGCACTAATGAACGAAGACCAGATGAGCTGTGGGAAGATATTAAAAATATTGTTCATGAAGAATGCAAAAGGTCACGACAAAGAAGGAAGAAGAAGACCAAAAAGGATATCAGAAGAGAACCTGAATATTCACTGGAGCTCCGAGAAGCCAAAGCAAAGGGAAGAAATCAAGCAGTTAAGGAGCTGAACAGAAGATTTCCAAGATCAGCTCAAGAAGGCAAAGAATTATAATGAAATGTGCAAGAAGCTTGAGTCAGAAAATCAAAAGGGTTTACTTCACTCGAGATTTTTTTAAGCTGAAGAAACTAAAGACCAAAGTCAAGCCATGAGTAGCAATGCTTAAGGGTGCTATGGGCAGGATATTGAGTTATTTAGGAAACATTAAAAGAAGATGGGAAGAATATACAGTCATTATACCAAAAATAATTGGATGACACAGAAGAATTTCAAGAAATAATACATAATTAAGAGGCAATGGTGATGAAGGAGGAAGTTCAGGCTGCTCTGAAGGACTTGGCAAAAAATAAAGCCCCAGGAATTGATGGAATACCAATTGACGTACTTCAACAAACAGATGCTGCCATGGTTGAGCTGAGAAATCTGGAGGTCAACTACCTGGCCAAATGACTAGAAAAGATCCATATTTATTCCCATTCTAAAGAAAGGTGACCTGACAGAGTGTAGAAACAGTGAACAATATCACTAATATCACACACTAGCAAAATTCTGCTGAAGATTATTCAGAAACAATTGGAACATTACATTGACAGGGAACTACCAGAATTATATGCTAGGTTTAGAAGAGTTTATGGCACCAGAGACATTATTGCTAATGTCAGATGGATCTTGGCAGAAAGCAAAGAGTATCAGAGGAATGTCTAACTGTGTTTCATTGACTATGCAAAGACATTTGACTGTGTAGATTATAATAAATTGTGGCTAGTCTTGTGGAAAATGGGAATCCTACAACACTTGATTGTGCTTATGTGAAACCTATATTTGGACCAGGAAGCAGTCCTCAGAACAGAGCAGGGAAACACTGCATGGTTCAAAATTAGGAAGGAAGGGAGGAAGGGAGTGCGTCAGGTATGCATCCTGTCTCCATACCTTTTCAATCTATATGCAGAAAAGATTATTCAGGAGGCTGGACTTTATGAGGAGGAATATGGCATCAGGACTGGAAGACTCATCAACAACCTACATTACACAGATGACACAACCTTGCTTGTTGAAACTGAGGAGGATCTGAAGTGCTTGCTAAAGAAGGTCAATGATTGTAGTTTTCAGTATGGTTTGAAGCTCAACATCAAGAGGACAAAGATTCTCACCACTGGGCCAATTGGCAGCTCCATGATGTATGGAGAAGAAATTGAGGTTGGTAATAGTTAGAGCTTGCTCAGCTCCACAAGTAACATTCTTAGCACCATCAGTCAAGAAATCAAAAGATGAATTGCATTGGGAAAATCTGTTGTCAGGGACCTCTCCAGAGTACTGAAAAGCAACCGTGTCAGTCTGGAGACTAAGGTGCACCTAATCTAGGCTATGGTCTTTGCAATTACTTGCTACGCATCAAAGAGCTGGACAAGACTAAGGATGACAGAAGAAGAATAGATGCCTTCAGGTTGTGGTGCTGGAGAATAGTCTTGAACATACCATGGGCTGCCAAGAAAACAAATAGGTCTGTCTTGGAGAAGGTGAAACCAGGTTTCTCCTTGGAGGCTAGGATTCTGAAGTTCCATTTCATATTCTTTGGGCATGTGGCCAGAAGGGGACTGACTGGTCCTTGGAGAAGGACATCATGATCAGAAAGGTGGAGGGACAGCGCAGGAGAGGAAGACCCTGGAAGAGATGGATTGATACAGTAACTGGAAAGATGGGGATAGGTGTGTTGGAATTGGTGAGATTGGCTCAGGACAGGTTCAGAGTTGCTGTACATAGGGTTGCTATGGGTGGTAGGTGACTCAACGGCATATAACAACAACAATAGAGTTGGACAATCACAATGTCTACTATACTGGGAATGAAAATTGAAGATGAAAGTCACTGTATTCATTATAAAAAAAGCATTTCTAGATCTGTTCTACAACATATTGTCAGTCATGGGATAATATCCATAGCTGAAGAAGGAAGACCTGGATGAATGGTCACCGTGTGATGGAACTGATTGGACAATCATGGGTTTGAGGGATTTAAAAATATACTCGAGAGATAGCATTTTGAAAATACTGCTATTTAATAATCTCAAAGGCACAGAGTTGAAATATGCCAGCTGCTCCATGGGAGGACGGACGGACAATATTCTCCCATGCGACTCACTGATTACCTGCAGGAGACTCAGCTATGAGTCAGTTCTGATTCGACATCACACAACTGCCATGCCACCCTTGTTCAGGAGGTCAAGAGCATGTTTTATGTTTGCATTTTATTCTTGATTTATTTACTTTTTGAGGTATTATTAGACGCTTTATAGGCCAACCACATAGCTGGGCTTTATGAAATGTTAGATGAATTTATGAATAAATGAATGTCCTGAAACCACAAAAAAATATACTGCCATTCAAAATAAAAGTCATATTCTTTAAGTGACAATAATAAGATCAAAACAATATAATTTCACTTTTTGTGTATGATCTTTTTTAGTATTCTCATTCCTGTTTGTCCTAACTGTTGGAGAGTCTCTCTCTCAGAATGGTTGGTGAATTGACTGACCAATAGCAGAGCTGGAGACGGTTTGACTCATCTGTCTATCCTGTATTGTACTTGTTTGCACATCAATGCCTTTGGAATTTTGTTCACCTTCACTTCTTCAGAACCTCTTGGACTCAGAAGGAATCAGAACTTGATATTCGAATGGTCAACAGACACACGAAGAAATGCTCAAAATCACTGGCAATAAGAGAGATGCAAATCAAAACCACAATGGGATACCACCTCACTCCAGAAGCAGTGGCAGAGTTTAACAGGACAGCAAGCAATAAGTGTTGGAAAGGATGTGGCAAGTAGGAACTCTTATACACTGTTGGTAGGATTGTACGATGGGACAATCACTCTGGAAGGCAGTTTGGCACTTCCTCAGAAATGCTGAACGTAGAAATTCCATATGACCCAGTTATTCCACTGCTTGATATACCCTGAGACACTGAGAACCGAGGTATATATGGACACTTGTACACCAATGCTCATAGCACCATTATTCACCAGTACAAGAACATGAACCCAGCCAGACGTCCAATCATAAATGAATGGATTGAGAAATTATGGTACATTCACATAATGGAATACTACACAGCATGTAGGAGCAATGATTTCGTAAATAATTACCTAACTCGGGAGGGACTGGAGAGCATTATGCTGAGTGAACTAACTCGGTCTCTTAAGGTCAAATCCTGTATAAACCCATTATTGTAGAATGAGTATGAGGATCCAAAGGGCAGGGGGAGGATGGAAGCAGAGGAGTGACGGTGTGTGGCAGGAGGGATTAATCATAGTGTCGCACAATTTGATGGGTGGGAGAGTGAGGGAAATGGGAAGGAACTGTGTGAAAAACGCTGTATTAGAATTTTATAAAGAAACAATAATAATAATAATAATAATAATAAGAGTCAGAATCGACACACTGGCAACTCAGAGCAACACAGTCCCAAACCCATTACTGTCAAGTTGATTCCAATGCAGAGAGACCCTGTAGGACAGAGGAGAACGGCTTCATAGGATCTCCAAGGCTGAAGCCTTCATGGAAGCAGATGGTCATTTCTTTCTTCACAAGAACACCTGCAGGGTTTGAACTGCTGACTCTTCAGTTAGCGGCCACATGCTTCATTTGGACCCAATGGGATCAAAGTAGTCATGAAAATTACTGTTAGATGCTGTTGGCTCTGATTCGTAGTTGACCCCATGTACAACTGAACAAAAAAACCACTCTGCTTGATGTCTTTCTCAAGCCACTGCTCCCCGTACCCCAGAAAATGTCCAGTCTGTAAGACAAGCTCTCAGCAATCTCAGTTCTTCAGGAGCACTCTGGCCACACTTCTTCCAAGGCAGATGTGTTTGTTCTGACAGCCCAAAGTTTATTCCGGTGTTTTCTCCCAACAGCACAATTCAAAGACATCAAGTCTTCTGTCTTCCTTATTGACGGTCCCACTTTCACATGCCTAAGAGATGACTGAAAAGACTGTGGCTGGGGTCAACCCTTAAAGCCACACCCTTGCCATTTAGCACTTTAAAGTGAACCTTTGCAGTAGATTTGGTCAAATGCAAGATAATTCATTTTAGGTGCTTAAAATAGTTCCCAACATACAGTAGGCAGGTGATAACTTTGTGCAGAGATGCAACTATGGCTCTGTGAATCTGAGCCACAGGTAGATAAAGTTAGTTACTTTGATTTAGTTTCTCTTAATGAACACAGATGCTCAGTCCTTTGATATGTGATGATGCATGGGAAAACCTGACAATGTCGAATTTTGCTAAGAATGCGAATAATACTGCCTTAATTGGGTTGAAGTGTGTCTTTGTACTTTAAGGAGGGTTTCAGCTGTAAATCAATCGTGTGAACAAAATTGTGGAGACAGAGTTAACCTACTTAAGAGGGGGAAACTTGTCAAGCACATGGAGTATTGGATTGCTGATAAACTGCTAATAACACATTTTATTTGTTGAAGCTGGTCCTTTTCCTGTAAACTTGGCTTATTCTTGTTGCCACTATGTATTTAAAATTAAATATTTCAAAAAGAAAAGAAAAAATTTTTAAAAACCAAGCCAAAATAACCTAAAATAAAAGCTAACTAGGGATGATAGAAGGAGAATTGATGCCCTTGAGATGTAGTGCTGGAGGAGAGTACTGGATATACCATGGAATATGAGATATACCATGGATATGAGAATGAACAGGTTTGTCCTGGAGAGGGTGAGACCAGGCTACTCCTTGGAGGCAAGGATTCTGAAGCTTCGTCTGACATATTTTAGACATGTTGCAAGGAGGGAAGTCATGCTTGGGAGGATGGAAGGATAGCACAAGAGAGGAAGACCCTTGATGAGACGGATTGATTCAGTCACTAGGGTAATGGGGGTAGGTGTGTCAGACACAATAAGATTGGCACAAAATAGAGCAGGGTTTAGGGCTGTTGTGTGTCGCTATGGATCACAGGCAACTCGACGATCCATAACCACCACCACCACCTAAAATAAAAATGAAAATATTTTCTTCCCAAATCAAACCAGTCACTCTTTCACTTAATCCTGCCTTATATGGCTTTGAGAAGTCTTGGTGGCGCTGAGAGTAAAGCATTTGGCTGCTAACCAAAAGGTCAGTGGTTCAAACCCATCTGTTGCTATTCGAGAGAAAAATGAGGTAGTCTCCTTAGGTAAAGATAACAGCCTTGGGAGTCCTGTGGGACAGTTCTACTCTGTCTTTTAGGGTTGCTGTCAGTCAGAATCTGCTCAAGGCAGCAGCTGGTGTGTGGGTTAGTAACGCTTATGCTTGGCTCTGTGGTACAGTTCTTGCCTTCGATGCAGGAAGATCCGTGGGTATGATCCCTGGCCAAAGTCCCACAAGTACAGCCACAACCATGTGTTGCTGTGATATTGAACAGGCTTCAATGGAGCATCCAGATGAAGAAGGACGAGGAGGAAAGGGCTGGATAGACAATGAAAGCCCCACAGGTCGCCTGGTCTCCTCTGCAGCCATCACGGGAATGCTAAAGGGTGGAGGACCTGGAGGACTTTGTGCTGTTGCGCACGGGGTTGCCATGGATTGGGGCTGGCCTTGACTTTGTTGTTCCAAGGTCAGCCCTACATTCTTCTGAATGGCGTTCAGACTTGGTCAGAAAGAAAAGCACCGCATCATCATTCTCCTTTGTCATCTTGCTGTTGTGAATCGGTTCGGACTTGTGCGCACCCTTCCTACAACAGGAAGAGACACTGCTGGGTCCTGCCTCGTACTCATTATCTAGCTGCACTCAGGCTCTTCAGTGTAGCCAAAGTGTTTTCATGTTTTTCACTGACCCTCGACTTTACTAAGCCTGCTGCTCTTCTCTGAGGACTGGCAGCTCCTGATCTTTCATGATTGTTACTCTAATTCCTTCTACGACACCAATATGAAGGAGCCCTGGAGTCATAGTGGGTTACTTTTTGAACTGCTAAAACCAAAAGTCAGAGGTTCACAATCCACGAGCTTCTCCCAGCAAAGAAGGTGAGGTGGTCTGCTCCTATTAAGATCCCAGCCAAGAACTCCAGTGGAGGGTGACCATGAATCAGAAGCAGGTCAACATGACCTGACGGCTTTTGGGGTTTATTCCAATATGAAGATAATTTCTTTTCTTTCTTTCTTTCTTTTTTTATAATCTCCTTCTTCATTGCAAGATTCAATTGGTATTGTTTTTAAATTTTTATGAAAATTCTTAGAACTATTTTTTTCAATTCTGTTGCCTCTTCTTCCAAGAACTGTGTCCTTGCATTTGCTAGAGGCAGCTCTGTGCCCTGCGTTGAGCTATGAGAGTGTTTACATATTTGTCCTGGACTTACATCCTTGGTGATGATGCCCAGCCTGACAGAGGAGGCATGGAGATTATTACATATACGTTGTTAGTGGCAATGTAAATTGTCTCATTTCTTTTTACAAAGCAATTTTACAATATACAAAGAGCCATAAAGAGGACCATTTCCTTGGAATAGAACACCATGCTTCAGAGGATTTATCCTCGAGATAATACCCCGAGAAAGAAAAAGCCATCTGTGGGCTAATGCATTGTTTGTAATACTGAAAATTTAGAATCAGCATAAAACCCCAAACAGTTTCCCCTCCTTCTGAAAAATCCACTTAAGAGCACCAGTCATTAAAATGGTAATTGGAAAATTATGGAATATTTTTATCATGTGACAGGAGGAAAAAGAGGAGATAAGAATGCGTGCATAGCTGTAATCAGACATCTATAAAGAAGTAAGGGGAAAATCTGAACAAGAAAGCACAAAAATGCTATAGCATGACTGGTTTCCTGATATTAAATGAGCCCTGGTGATGTAGTTGGTTACATGTTATGCTGCTAACTGAAAGGCTGTTGATTCAAGTTCACCCCAGCCTCTCTGCAGGAGCAGCTGTAAAGATTTATAGTCTTAGGGAGCTCTGGTGGCCTAATGGCAAGAAGCTGCACTGCAATCCCTGAGGTGAGTGGTTTGAATCCACCAGATCCTCTGCTGGAGAAGGAGGGGCAAACTCCTGCACCAGTCAGATCTGATTCAATGGTACACATAAAAAAATAATAAAAAAAATTTTAAGAAAAAGATTTATAGTCTTGGAAATCCTCTCATCACCATGCATGGGACTAATGTCATGGCAGTGGGTTTGGTATTATTGTTATTTAAATGGACTCCAGTATACATGTTGCTGTTATTAGATGCCATCGTCAGTTCCTACTCACAGTAGCCTAATGTACAAGAGCAGGAAACACCACTGCTCCTTCACTGCCCTCACAGTGGCTCCTGCATTTGAACTCATTGTTTCAGCCTCTGTGTCAACCCATAATATTGAGAACCTTCTACTTTCCCAGCTGTAATGGCCTTCTGATAACATATCCAAAGTACGTGAGATGAAGTCTCACCATCCTGGCTTCCATGGGGCGTTCTGGCTGCACTTTTTCTAATTTAAATGAGAGATGACCATAACAAAGGTAGTCTTTTGACTCAGTGGGAAAAAGAAAGATTGTTTAATAAGTAACTGGCAAACTACCACATATCATGGAGAAGAGCATGTATTTTTGCTGACACAATATCTAAGACTAATTCCTCGAATTTAAAGACTGTATGTAAAATACAAACTGTGGAAATATCCCTGTAAGACAATTTAGGACATTCTGGTAAGACTTCATCTCATCAGACGTGTCATCAAGAGAGACATGGGGAAGGACATGCAGCTTGGTAAAGTGATGAAGAAGAAGACTCTCAATGAGATGGGCGCATGCAGAGGCTGCAGCAATGGGCTCGAGTAAAGTAGAAACTGTGTGGACGGCTCAGGACTGGGCAGCATCTCCTTGGCACTGTCTCAATGACACCCAATAACAAGAAGATGAAAAAGGAGAAGAGAATGCTGATGAGATGCTGTCCTTTCTGAGCAAGTCTGCACGCGATTCTGAAGAATATGATACTGACTTTGGAACAAAGAGATCAGTGGAAAGTAAGTTAGGATGAACCAAAGCATGATAAACCCATGCATGAGTCAGATCACTGGACGGCATCTAAATCCATAGCCCTGGGTGTTCTGTGTTGTGTGCTCACTTCCTTACAGACGAAGGCCTCAGTGCACACTCTCATTTTAGCTTCTCCTTCCTCTCTCTCCACTCCAACCCCTCACTTTCTTTCTCCACATATTTCGGGAGCTCCTTCTCTCTGTCTCCGTCTCCCTTTCTCTGTCACGTTGTCTCTCATTTGTCACATTTGCAGACAATGACTTCTTTGTGCGTGATGCGTAGTTATTCTAGACTATGACTGTATTACTCATTTCCATACAGAATTTCAAAACCTGATGCAAACAACCACTTACTTCCTTTGGAAAACTAAATAGAGACACTACAAGCTACTGCTGCTGGCGCTGGTGGAGAAGAGCCTTGATTACCTTCTACGCCTCATCGTCAAGGACAGGATGGATCCCAACAGATCAAAACCCTGTGGCCCCCTGAAAGAATGACATTTAACATGTCGAGACTGGGCTCCCCCCAGGACGAAGAACTTTCCAGCCCGAGTTTTTATTGCTGTAATATCAATAGAGATGAATATTTCATCAAAACGGGGCGCACAGCTATGCAAAGCATGCTGTCTGCTGATTAGAACTGTACTTGCCCAGGGCGCTTCAGCCACAGTGGGGAATTTTATTATATGGTAGCCTGCTGAGCCCTCCTGGGGGTCAGGGGGTTAAAGCTGCAGGAATAGGATTTGAGAATCATCTGAGCTCAGCTTTGTCAGGAAGATAAACAAAGGGATTATCAAAGCCTTCTCCCATATTATTCAAATACCCTGCCATGGGGGAGGGAGGAGGAGCTGGGGCAGGACGCTAATCAAAACCAAACCTGTAGTCACTGGCCTTACAGGCCTTACCCCTCAACGCTGGAAAGGGTTTTGTAATGTCCTGGTGGTCCAGTGTCTGGCTCAAGTCCTGATTACAGACATAGGTTGGTTTTAGTTCGGGATTGTTGAAGGTCCCATGGCTTCCCCTGTTCTTGGCTAAAACAACCCCAGACACCATTGAAACCCACTTCCACTGAGTGGCTCCTGACTCCCAGCGACCCCAGAGGACAGAGGAGACCCGCCCAAAAGGGTTTCCAGGGCTGTGATCATTCTGCCTCATCTTTCTCCCACAGACCAGGCAGTGGGTTCAAACCGCCAACCTTTTTTTTTGTTAGAAGAACAGTGTCATAACCACAGTGCGACCAGGGCTCGTTCCACTTCATTAAAGACCAGTGTGGACATAAATGGGTAGATGTTGCTTTTGGGCATCTCACTGCACTGTGACCCTCCGGGCTCTCTGACAGGATGTTGTTGTGGTGTGCTGTTGAGTCAGAACCCACTCATAGTTGACCTTCCAGCAAGTTTTCAGAGGCAGTATATCCTAAGAGAGTTGACTACTCATCTTTCTCCCATGCAGGAGCTGGCGGATTTGAACAGCATGCCTTTGGGTTGACAGCACAGTTCCTTACCACTAGGCCACCAGCGCTCCCTAAGAGGATGGGGATGGGGTGTTTGAGAAGAGTGGGACTGTCCCATGCCTGTCGATCCAGCCCTCCTGACTTCAAGTCTATGTACATTTGGGGATACTTCTGATTTCTGGAGATCAGCTCATCTTGTCACCAGTGCACTTCTGGAGACCAGGAGTCATTTTCAGGGCCTGGAGAGAGGCAGGTCCTCCTGGTACAAGATGCCTTGGTGGTGCAATGGCTTAAGTGCTGGCCTGCTAACAGAAAGCTTGGCAGTGAGAAACTCTGGGGGAAAAGATAAGACAATCTCCTCCCACCTCTAAACTCAACTCATAGCCGAACAGTCCAAACTGGCTCCTCGTTTCTGAGGCTGCAAATTGCCCTGGAAGAGATTCTCTTTCTCCCCGTGAGCCTCCATCCAACCTCCAAAACCTGATGGGTGTTGCCATGAGTCACAATTAAGTCAAGGAAGGGCAGTGTTTCGTGGTTCTTTTTAGGCTGTTTGCTTATGATCAAGGATCCCTTGTGGTGCAGTGGGTCAAGTGCTTGCCTGCTAACGGAAAGGTCGTCAGTTGAAATCCAGCAACGGTTCCTCAGGAGAACGATGTGGCAGGGTGCTGTCATAAAGCTTCAGGGGCCCTCGGGGACAGCTGGCTCTGGTCCTGCAAGGTCACTGTTAGACCCAACCCAAGGCCGGCATTTGGTGTGGGCTTGTTGATTTCAAGGCATTCACTGACAGTACGCAAGGAAGGCCCGTCTCTGTGAAGATGACAGCTGAGAAACCCCTGCAGACATAGCTCCACTCTAACACCGGAGGTCACCCACGGAGACGACTCCACAGCAACACTCAGGTTGTGGGTCGTGCTCAGAAGCATAGCAATGCACTAACCGAAGACCTCAGAACTGCTTGTGAGAGGAGGTTCTGCACAGAAGAATCCCCTCAAAGCTCACAATCCTCCCTGTCTTACCTCCTGAGGCCAGAGGCCAGTGGCTGGTCTAGCTTCGAGGTTTACAGTCCCAAGGCTGTGCCGCTTCCCTGGTTTTCTCTCTGTCTCTTATCGCCAGTTGTGGCAACACGCCCTTTCCCACACAGGTCATCTCTAAGCGGGATCACCTGGAAGCAGAACAAAGAAAACAGGACCAAAGGAATCAGGGAATTTTCCAAAGGCCTGTCCTTCCATCCTTCCAACGTGTAAAGGGAAACAGGAAGACAGGCCAGAGAAGCTGACTCCCCCACTCCCAGCGAGGGCAGTGCCAATGAGAGGGGCTTTCATTGCACTGGGGCAGACGGTAGGTGGTAAAGCTGCAAAGGAAGGGCACACAGGAAGGGACAGGGAGGAAAATGCCCATTACTATCGCTATTTTAAGTTACATGTCAACTAGCAGAAGTGGGTTTCCGGTCCACCAGCTTTACCAAGCAGGAGTGGGGCGCTCCAGTGGTGCTGTGGTCAAGGTCAATCCACCTGCCACTCAATGGGAATTCAATCCACTAAAGGGCTCTGGTACACTGTGGTGAGAACTGTAGGCTGTGAAACTTAAGGTTGAGGGTTTGAACGCTCCCACTCTGGGAGAAAGATAATACCATCTGCTTCTGTTAAGACTCCAGCCTTGGAAACCCCTAGGGGTCACTCCGAATTTGGTTTTGGTTTGGAGACCAGCGCAAGTCAGCTCAGCTGTGTGGGAGACACAGTCACACATCCTGTTTGTTGGTGTTATGTACCATGGAGTTGGGTCTGACTCTCAACTGAACCTCAGGAGGGTTTTCAGAGGCTGTAATTCCCATGGGAGGAGATTGAACATCTTTCCTTCGGAGCAGCTAGTGGATTCACACTGCCTTGTCTTTGAGTGGGCAGTGCAACTCCTTACCCACGAGGCCACCAGAGCTCATGATACACATCATAATACAAACGGTTAGACAGCTGACTGCTAGTTGTAAGGTTAGTGGTTCAAGACCACCTAGAGGTACCTATAAATACAGGTGTGACCATCTACTTCAGAAAAGTTCTGGCCTTGAAAACTCTATGGAATAGTTTGACTCTGTGCATGTGGAGGTGAAGTTTTGGGTGAGCAGGGATTAACTGATAGCCATTGGTGGTCCAGTGGGGGGGACTTTCACCTTCCATGAAGGATACAGCTACCACCTCTCTCTCAGAGGGGGAATGGTGTTTCCTCCTTCCTGGTCTGTCTTGGTCTGAGAGCTTCACTGTAGCCTGTCCGCCATGGGTGACTCTGCTGACATCTGAAATATGAAAGGCATAGCTTCCAGCTTCGCCGCAATGTGCACGTTTCCAAGTGTGACACACTGACAGCTGGGGTGGGCATGGGAGGTGACGACAGTTAGGCGTGTTGTGTGAAGCCAGGTCCAGATTTGTCTCCTGTTCCTCCTGGTCAATCCTCCCCTGACCGCATGCAGACTGTGTTGTCAATTTGCCAACACCACCATATCTATAAATTCAAATGTACGATTTTCAAGCCGCAAGGACAAATATAGATTGGATTTGTAATGATACTACTAATAAAAGGAAATAATAATAATAATGGGGGGGGGGAAGAGATGCACTGTTTGACTTATGCCAGAACCTATTTACGAGCAGTCATGGGAATGAACCCCCAACATATATCAGGATGCACTGGAAGACAAACCTGAGGAAAAAAGGGATTTGACTTTAAGACACATATTGCATGATTAAACTTATCTGAAAAAATCTAGACTATGCAACTGCATAGAGACCAAAGGGGTTAACAGACTCAAGAAGAATGGGTAGTTGTGAAGTATGTGGCGAAGAATATTGGGTCTATCAGGGACTGTCTTGGAAGAAGTTATCACTAAAAAGCTTCCTGGAAAATTTCATCTCACACACTTTGGGCATGTTATGAGGAAGGGTCAGCCGCTGCAGAGGGACATCAAGCTTGGGAAAGCCAAGGGTCCTCGAAAAAGAGGAAGACCCTCAAGGACAGAGATTGACACAACAGCTACAACCATGCTCGAACACAGCAATGATTGTGAAGATGGCCCAGGATGCAGCAAGATTTCCTTCTGCCGTGCTGGGGCCCATCGGCGTCATCAAAGCCGACGTGATGGCACTCAGTGACAAGCTTGGGATGCAGGGAAGAAGGAAGCACTGAGTCACTTTCAGCACTGGCTGAAATGGACGTGGGTAGTAGATGCAGAGAAGAATGCCATCAATGTCACAGGATTGCACATGTGTGTTGTCAATGTTGGGTTATGTATATTTTAACTACAATAAGCAGTCAGAGAACTCTCCAGGCTGGGTGTTCCTGGCCTGGCACGGATCTGTCAGGCTGCATACTTGTCAGGCAGGAGTTGGAATGCCTCCTCTCTGCTGCGCTGTTGAGCTGACCCCCACGCTGGCCCAGGGACACAGAGCCCAGCCTGTCCTTGGTCATGTGCTCCGAAGCATCTTTCTCATGTGCCAGGGCTTAACCTCTGAGCGGTGCTGTGGGACCCTGTTCCCAGGCTGCTGGGTTCTTCATTCCCCAACTCCTCCCCACCCCCTCTTCTCTGCACAGGCAGCTGTGGCCCGGAGCTGATCATAAAGAGCAGGAAGTACCCGAAGCCACAGCCAGGATTAAAGAGCTGATCTGACCCTTAGATCTCGGCTTTCAAGTCGTAATGTACAGTGAATTTGGTTACATGGAAAAGGAAACAGTAATTGTTGAAGTATGTTTTCTTAAGCGGCGGAATAATTTTTGAAATGCCTGCCTTTAATCCACAGAAGGGCTCACCTTGGGAAAAGGCGGTCCTGGCGTCCTGGGTGAGCCTCCTGCTCCCAGACCCTGGGTCTTGGTGCTCCTCAGCGTCACGTTCAAAAGCCAAAAAGGTGGCTGATTAGACATTGTGATGAGTTAATTACAGGAATAAATGGCAAGTAATGATATGAAACGCAATGGCTATGAACGATTACCGGAAACATTCACCATGGTTTGTAAACCTTCAAATAAAAAGAAATTTATCTACTTTTTTTTTAAAAAATAAAGGTAGCTGGTGGCATAATGGAGCAAGGTTTAAAAGTTTATCCCCCCCCCAACTTTGTCATTCTGCCGTTATTAAGTAGATCCTGACTCCTAGCGCCCCTGGGGGGGGAGTTGCGGAGAGCTACCTCTCAGGGTTTCATAGGATGAAATGTTTAGGAAGGCTGCCTCAGCTTTCTCCTACAGAATAGCTGGTGGATTTGAACTGTTGACCATAAGGCTCACGGCCTAGACCTTTAGCCACTGTTCCAGCAGGGCTCCCTAGCATATTGAATTCCCACCACTGTGAAGTCGATTCTGACTCTTGCTGAACCCCGGTTTTAGAGACTGTCAATCTCCCCTGGAGGGAGCTGCCTTGTCCACAGCGGAGGGAGGAAAATGTGGTGGATTGGAACCACTGACCACCTATCAAGTCACAGCCCAACGCAAAGCCGGTATGGTAAACAGACTCCATCAGTCGTGGTCACGTCCCAGCTTAGATTCACCAAGCCCCCGCCCCCCCCAAACCAAAACCCATCCAAGTTTGTATTGTTTTTACCATTTTTACGACAAGAGAAATTATCACCAGGCTACAGCATTCTCACATATTTTCACCTTTTCCTCAAAAACAAAGGAAAACAGAATATAACACTGAACTTTCAGGAAGTAGTAGTCAGGGTTTAGGGGGCAGGTATAGACCGTCAGAAGCAGGAGTGGCCTCCACTTCCTAAACCACATGCCTCTGAAAACTATGAACTTTGATAAATCACGATAGTTATAGAAAAGCTTCAGGCCTTTTGTTCACAGGGTCGCTATGACTCATGCTCAACTCGACGGCAATCAACAACAACAAAACCAACCAAACAAAAAATAACAACATACTCCATCAAAGCTCATTATGATACCAAACCCACGGCCACTGGGCAGATTCCGACTTGCAGTGACCCTGCAGGACACAATACAACTGCCCACAAGGTCCCCAGGCTTTGAACCTATGTGGGAGAAGACAGAGCAACTGACAGGTTCAAACTATTCCTCTTTTGGTTCACAGCTGTGCGATTAATCAGTGCACCACCACAGTTCCTCCAGCAAGCCTATTTCTCAGCTCTCAGGGGTTTGGTTGATGTTAGAATATTCCCCATTTCTCATGCTCCCTACTTAACATTTGAAGGGTTGTCCTGTTTGTGCAAACAGGTACCTATGTGTTTGCTTTGGGTGGGCTTGAAATGTGCTAGGTGAAGGTGGGGTGGGGGGACCAGCAAGCTCCAAAATCTTGTGCCCTTCCCCCAATTATACTGGTCACCTGGTGTCAGAGGACGGAAACTTCACTTCTGGGATCTGGGTCTGGGGAGATTTGTTCAGGTTTCCGCTCTAACGCACAGGGGTCATGAGGAGTCAGGGTCCAAACAACAGGAGCTGACTCTGTTTTGAACGACCCCCACTACATACCAGGAGCTTTTGTTTTTTGAGCACGGTCAGATGCTCTGCCCAGCAGTCCATGGCAGTCAACTCATTTGGTCCTCACTCACTCACTACTTCAGGGCTACTGTTTTAGTCTTTCTTAGGAAGGAGGGAACAGCACAAAGAGGTTGTGTAACTCGCCCTTGGTACGGCCAGGGCTTGGACCCTACTGGTTGAGTGCACTGTTAGAGACAGAAGGGAGAGAGAGTGCAGGACCATGACTGGTGGGATCTGAAAAGCCAGACTGCAGACTTTGAATGGGCGCTGACCAGGACTCTTTCAGGTGTAGGTGCTGGGCTGTTAACTGGATGTCAGCAGTTCAAATCCCCCAGCTGCTCTGTGGGAGAAAGACGAGGCTGTCTGATCCTATAAGAATCACAGCCTTGGAAACCGAATGGGCAGCTCTGCTCTGTCCTTCAGGACTGCAGGGATTTCAAGTCGACTGGACTAAAACAGAACAAAGCTCAGCTCAGTCCTGTCCACTGACTCGGCTTTGTCCCGTGGCTGCAGTCACCGTGCCTGTCCATCGCTTTCCTCTCTTCTGACTCTCCACTATATTTAATCTTCTGTTGTCATGTTCCTGTGCTTTATAGTAAATGTCCTTTACATTTTATCTTTTCCTTTACACTTTATCATTATCTAAGCTATGTAATTTCTGTCTCCTGTTTGTAGCCAACTGATAATATAGGCAAGCGTGTGGTGTGTTTGCACACAGAAGAAGAGTCACAAGAACTTGTATCACTGTATGTGTCTAGAGAAGGTATAGCTTTTGATGCTTTAAAATAAGTATTCTGTAAATGCTATATATGTAGTATTATATATGTGGGGAGTGCTGGTGGCCTAATGGTATGAAGCTGTGCCGCAATCTCAAAGACAAGGAGGTTCGAAACCACCAGCTGCCCCTTATAAGAAGGATGGGCACTCTCCTTTCGTGTGATTTACTGTCTGTGAAAACCCGCAGCAGGGTCAGCTATGGGCTAGTTCTGAACCAGTGGCCCACAACTGGTGGCCGTGTGGGTAGGGAGTTGCACTGCTAACTCAAAGGCCATGCCTCTTTGGTGGTTCAAATCCACCATCAGCTCTACAGATAAAGATAGATAATCTCCTCCTGTGCAATTTGCAGCCTCTGGAAACCTGCTGGGGGGTGGAGGGGGCTGTTGTTGTTGTTGTGTTGTTAAGTGCCGTCGAGTTGTAGGCGCCTCATAGTAACCCTATGAATGAAAGTCCTCAACACTTACGTGCGTGACCTTCATCCTTTCTCCAGGTTCATAGGGTTTCCAGAGGCAAGCTATTTATGGAAATGGATGCCACTCCTGCGTCCAAGCTTGTTTTAACTGGGGAGCTCCACCAAACACTGTCCACCATGGGTAACCATTATTGCATTTGACACATCAGTGTCACGGTGTTTAGCCACTAGAGGTGAGATTTTCTAGGTTAGAAGGTAGCCGGGGTGATGGAGACATTTCAGTAATACAGTGACAATGCCTTCAGGCTTAACCACACCATCTGTCATTTTCAAAGATCAGGTTAATGGAGAAGTGCTCCTGGCCCATGGGGCTGTGTCCAGCACGCTCACCAAAGCAGACTGACTGCTTTGTATGTAAGAAGAAACAAAATCACTCATCCTGGACAGGATCAGCTCCATCACCTGGTCCAAGGACAACATGTAACTGACAGTCTTCTGTCAATCAAGAGACCAGCCCCAAAGGAATTTCATTCTGATGATTCTATTGAGGATGCTTTCATGAAGGGATTCCCTACAATGACTGAGGGGAACAAAGACACTGAGGCACAGAGGAATGAACACCAACAGGTGGGTTCCCACCATGAGGCTTGAAGAAGCCAGAGGAAGGAAGAGTTAGGTGGCCCACTGAGAGCCAGGCAGGGACTGGTCAAGGTACCCAGCTGCTCATTGGTTTAAACACATCAGCTGCTTCACAGGAAAGACGTGGCCATCTGCTTCTGTAAAGATTCCAAACACTCTCCTCCAAATTTTTTTTTAAAAAAATATTTCAAATCCAAATCTGCCAATGAGTTGATTCTGATCCACAGCAATCTCCCCTCAGATGTCCGAGGCTGTAAATCTGGATAGGAGATTTGCACTGGGCAAATCTGTAAATTACCTCTTTCAAGTGATAAAGAGCAAAGATGGCACTGTAAGGACTAAGGTGTGCTTGAGCCAAGTCAAGGTCTTTTATTTTTTAATTTTTTTAATTATTATTCATTTAAATGAAAATTTACAGACTTTGGATTTCCATTCATTCATTTGTTGCACTTTTCTCCCTGCCCACCCTGCTCCCCTCAATGTCTTTTTAATTGCATAGCACTGGTCTGTCCATTTGCTGTACAGAGGTCACTCGTAGTTCCTGTGATGCTGAACACTGTGACACTGATGTGTCAAATGCGATAATGGCTACCTATGGTAGACAGTGTTTGGTGGAGCTCCCTGATTGAACAAGCTTGGAAGCAGGAGTGGCGTCCACTTCTGAAATAACTTGCCTTCAGAAACCCTTTGGCCTTGGAGAAACGATGAAAGTTATACAAGGGTTCAGGTCTTTCGTTCATAGGGTCGCTATGAATCATCTATGACTCGATGGCACTTAACAACAACAACAACAACAACATGTGCATACACAAGCCAGACAATGAATAAGGAAAACGGAAAAAGAATCAATGTGTTAGACTGAAAGTGCCCCATAGCACATGAAAATACTTTCAACATTACTAGACACTTCGGAAACACACATGTAAACCAGTTAATGTATTTTTGTATCTCTCTCTTTTTTTTGCCAACTCTCAGCAACAACATAAAGTGCCTTTGTTTGTCAACATCAAAGGCTCTTTTTAAAAGTTGTATGCCTTTCACATAATGTAAATATTTTTTTTAATACCTCTGGTGAGGAATTAATCAATCAGTGTAATATGATCTATAACATCATATCCTGTAATAAGGATTTGGTCTCTAGGGCTCTGTAGATAGGGACGGACGATTTGTCACTGTGGATAGTTATTTATCAAAGGAATATAAATTTTAAATCAAACCATTGCACGCTCTGTAAACGCATGACTCATTGATGGCTAGAGAGAGAGTGATGGGATTTTTTCCCCTCCTTCAAGGCGAGAATATTTAAATCTGCCCTTTGGAGTTTAGTTTACAAGAGTATTTAAAATGTGAGGATATCAGTGGGTGGTTTTAGGCTAAACAGGGCTATAGATTTCTAAAACCTTGACATTGAGTTTTCCGTGGCAAGCAGATTTACTGGCTGGATGAGTAACATAAAATACCTTACTTTGATTCTTTTAAACCCTTCTGCCTGAAGTGGGATCTGCCATTGTTGTCAGGTGCCCTTGAGCTGATTCTGACTCATGGTGACTTCGGGGACATCAGCAGTGAATACCTGCCCTGGCATGCACCATTCCCATGATCCTTTGCAGACTGGACAGTTGTATTCCTTCGGATTCTCAAGGGCTAGTGTCCAAAAGTGCATGACTGGTCCTTTCTTCCTAATGTGTCTCAGTCTCAGGAAGCTCCATTGAAGCCTGTCCACCTGGGGGTTCCTGCTGGTATTTGAAATTCCAGTGGTCTAGCTTCCAGCCTTGAAGAAGGACCTCATGCCTGGGCAGGTGGAAGGGACAGCAAAAGAGGGAAGACCCTCAAATGGGTGGATTAACACAGTGACTGTTCACAGAGTCGCAATGAATCATACTTGACTAGATGGCATCTAATAACAATAAGCTTCTAGCATCACCATGTTGTTGTTGTTGTTGTTGAATGCCATCAAGTCAAGCATGACTCAGAGTGACCCTATGAACAAACAACCTGAATCCTTTCTATTACTGTTATTGTTTCTCAAAGTTCATAGAGTTTCCAGAGGCATGTTGTTTGGGAAGTGGATGCCACCCATTCTTCCAAATCTACAGCAACATGGAAGTCACCATAGTATGACTAGACTGGTGATGGTACGAAATCATCACAAATACTACAATTCACTTGCAGTTTTTGACAACTTTGTGGCGTGGCTATTACTCCGGTGGCATGGGCCATAGTATGTTGCGGTATCTCAGGATAAGGTTGGGCAGTCCCCTCCTCACAGCCTGCAAACCCTTTTGGAGAGCCGGCTGTGAGTCACGATGCCTTGACGGCAGTGAGTTTACACTATCATATTTGCTTATTTATTTATTTTTTTTTAAGATGAAGAAGCAAGCTTTCCCTACTTTGTAAGCAGGTGCAGATTACCTAGTCAGCACAGTAAACACAGACTGACTTGTGCTAGCTTACCCATCTGGAGTGAGCGGTTTCTCATGGGCTGAGGGGAGAAGCGTGGCACTACTCATTACACAGGAGTGAATAAGCACACATAAGCCTGCACTGACCTTCCTCCAGGGATCCTCCAACACTGCTGGTGAGCAGCAATCCACCTCCCAGTCTGGCATCTTCAAACCTTCTCTGCTTTGTGAATATGTTGCCCTGTGTCGGCAATGACTCAACAACAACAGTAGATGGAAGGAGGGGGCGTGGGAGCAAAGATCAGCAGGTAGATGGAGAGGGTGAAGGTAAAAGCAAGTTGCAGTGAGGACTGGATGATTCGTTGTGATGAATGACACTGATCAATGACAATTACTGTAATAAATCCCATGGGGACCTGAAAAGATGGGGTAACGGTGGGCAAAGTTCAATGGCGAGTAATTTTATAAAACACAATGTATGAGAATGATGGTATGAAACACAATGTGAGCGAAAGAAAGTGTGGAACACATACATGCAAACAAACAAAAAAAAGTCCTGAACTAAAAAAAAAATTACACAAAATGTTAAAAAACGACCCACAAAATGCATATAAATGATTGTATGGAAACTCTTTTATTTTACTATTGTGTATTTAATTGCAATATCTAATACATCCTGTCTCCATACCTTTTCTTTTCTTAAAAAAAATTGAATTTAGATTTTAACGAAAATTTACAGAGAACTTAGATTAAAAAAACTCCAACTGTTGGTTGGTTGGTGGGTTTTTTGTTCTTTCAAAAGTGGCACATTAGCTAAAAAAAAAAAACACAACAAAGCCCTCTTGCAAAACAAAACAAAAAATGCAATTGAGATTTTTCTCTTTCCAGAGCAGCTCAAGTTCGTCTGTTAAGTAGCCACACCACTGCCTCGTGGTGCTGTAATAGCAATGGCAATCCTCCCTCCTGTTTTTCAGTGCTCAGATCATGTTTCGTATGAGTGAGAAGACTCACATTTTTCCTGCCTAATCAGCATTTGCTCTTGGTGGTGTCTGAGAAGTGCCGTGAGCCAAGCAGCAGTTGTGACATAGCTGTCAACATGGCCTGCCTGGGTTCAGGCATGCTCACACCTGTCCCTCCTCTCAACACTTCGTCGCTGTCCTCCTCCTCCTCTGGCTGTTGCTGGCTTTATACTTGAGAGTTTTCATGGTGGCTAAAATGCTAGAAAACAGCTGCACTGTGACATAGCTTGGAGAAGCTGACCCAGAGTCGGTGCCACAGAAGCAAATGCTTGTCCCAGCAGGAATGATTCTGTGCACATTTTCTCCCAAAGCAGTGTGTATTTGAGGGAACCCAAGAAATCCAAAGACACCCTTGACTAGATGAAGCTTGAGAGAGAAGCCAAAAGGCATTTTACCAGATGGGCAGGCATGTGAATGAAGGCAGAAAGAACTGCCAGGTCCCACTGGAAGGATGGAAGAAACTCCACAACCAAGCAGGGTGGTGTGACCATCCTTTGTGACATGGTATCACAGAGTTACATTGAGTTTGACAATGGCCTTTCTTCCTTAGAGCTGTCCTGATGATTCTGTAGGTTAAGAACTCTGGAAGCTAACCACAAGATCAGCAGTTCAAACCCACCAACAACTCACTGTGTGGGAGAGTGATTGTTAATGAAAATGTTCTGAAACTACATAGGGAGAGCAGTTGTACTGCCTGTGAATATAACTCAAACCTCTGAGTCCTCTCCTTTCAAATGGTGGGCTTTATGTGTTATGAAGGTGTCCTGGTGGCACGACGGTTAAAGCACCCCACCACTATCCAAAAGATTGATTGTTCAACCCTACCAGGCCACCTTGTTATGGCCACCTTGTCAAGGAAAGATGAGGTTGCCTGTTTCTGAAAAGATTTACAGTCCTGGCCATTATTGTGGAAACTGATAACTAGTAAAACATGTATGAGGATCCAAGGAGGGGAGAGGAGGAGCAGAGGGGTGAAAACGGGAAGGGAGGTAATCAAAGGGTCGCACAATCTAATGAGTGGAGGGTGGGGCCGGTGAAGAAAATGGGAAGATCCGGTGTGAAAAACAATATATATGAACTTTGTAAGCAAACCAGTTTTTTATTCCTAAAATAAAAATTTTCTTTAACAAAAAGATTTACAGTCTTGGAAGTTTTAGGGCGCCATTCTACTCTACTGTACAGGGTCACTCTGAATTGGAATCTATTTGAGGGCAATGGGTTGTTTAGGGGGGTTCTTTCTCAGCAGGTTTCAGTCATTATTGCTGTCACCCAGACTAGCATCAAATTTTACCAGACTAGGGTTTATTATGCTCACAAAGCTTTAGTTTGGGTCAAGGATGCCTGGGTCAGCTCATCTCTTGACTGGGCTGCTTGACCAGGACTGGAGGGTTTATTCCAAGATGGCGCACTCAAGGTTGCACTTTGCTGCAGTGTCAGGTGGTCTGCTGGGAGCTCAGTCAGATGCTGGCCTTGACTTTCTCAACGGGCTTTCCCATCATCTGTGTTAGCTCCTGCACAGGATTCATGGGCAGTGCTCCCTCAGGCAGGAGTGGAAACCAGGACAAACTCTTCCACCACCATAACCTGCTGTTCAAGGGTGAGGGACAAATTCTCACTTTTTTTCCCCTCAACACAGAATGGTCCCTGGAGTCAAGGATTCTGAAGCTTCGTCTGACAAACTTTGCGCATGTTGCAAGGAGGAACTGGTCCTTGGAGAGGGACAGCATGTTTGGGAGAGTGGAGGGATGGCAAAGGAGAGGAAGACCCTCAATGAGATGGATCGATTCTGTGAGTGGAATGGTAGGAATGAATGTGTCTGAGACGGCGAGGTTGGCACAGGATAGAATGGCATTTAGGGCTCTTGTACATAGGGTCGCTATGAGTCGCAAACGACTCGATGGCACATAATAACAACAACAACAACTCTCTAAATTGATCCATAATACATCCCCTTACCACCACTGTGGAGTCAATACCCGACCCAGCATAATCCACAGGACAGAGCACACTTGCCCACAGGATCTTCAAGGCTGTACATTTTGGAGAAGCATATTTTCTCTTCTTTCTCCCGCAGAGCAGTGGGTCAGTTTGACCCACTGACCTTTCTGTTAACCTCACAATGCTTGTGTCACTGCATGACCAGGTCTCTCTACATCACATATCTACCATTAAACTCATGATTTGAAAGTGCATGATTCAGTGAGTGTACAATGACAGCAGCATTCTAAATTCAGAGCATTTGTCATTCCCCAATTCCCCCGCCTCAATCAATCAGCATTTCCTCCTCCACTCCTGGGATCTCTGAGTCTGCTGTGAAGAAGACACCCTCTGATCCTCCACCATCCTCTCAATGGTTCTATGTTTGAGCCTATTGTTGCAGCCATGGTGTCAATTCATCTCCTTGAGCGCTTTCTTCTTTTTCTCTGATGTTTGTGTGGTATGAGAACGGTGTCCAGAGATTGGAATACTCAAACGCTGCTAGTGGAATGTAAAATGATGTGACCACTATGGAAAGCAATTTGATGATTCTTCAAAAAGTTGAAAATGGAAATATCATGGAGTGACATTACCTATCTGACTTGATAGAAGCAGCTAGGTGGGAGGGTCAAACTACCTGGTTTTGGACTGTCAGCACAACCCCTTAACCACTAAGCTACTAGAACTCCTACTACAAGCTGGTGGTTGTGGGTCTTCTTCAAGTCGGAACCAATAGGTGTGATGCATACTTAAAAAGCCCCTTGATCATCCCAATTGGTGTATAACAATGCATTTGACAAAATTCAGTACTTTTTCTTAATAAAATTCACCAAGAAAATGGAAATACAGGGGAAATTCCTCAACATAATTAAAAGCATATATACAAAATCAAACGCCAATATTACTCTCAACGGAGAGAGATTGAAGGCATTCTCCCTGTGAAGAAGAACCCAACAACTATGCCCTTGATCACCACTTCTATTTAATATTATAGTGGAGGTCCAAGTCAGAATAGTAAGACAAGAAAGAGAAATCAAAGTCACCCCAATGGACAAAGTAAAACTATCTTCATTTGCAGGTGATATGATACTATATATAGAAAATCCCAAAAACTCATGAAGAAAATTGCTGACCTTAATTGCCCAAATCAGCAAGTGGCAGTGTGCAAAAACAATATGCCAAAATCAAGTCGGATTTCCTTACCGTAACCAAGAGAACTCTTCAAAGGAATTAAGGAAAACCCTTAACAAGATGGACTGACACAGTGACTCCAGCAACGGGCTCAGGTGTGTCAGAGCTGCTGAGGATGGCGCAGGACAGGACAGGGCTCCGATCTGCTGTTCACAGGGTCACTATGAGCTGTGCTTGACTCGACAGCACCTGAGAACAACAAACCCA
>NW_006400053.1:2969517-2969825 GCF_000299155.1 Elephantulus edwardii | reverse complement strand
AAAAAAAGAATTAAGTTAGAGTAAGGATGGCAGTGGAACCACCTTTCCTCTGTAACTTGATTTGTGACACTATTAGAACGTCTACTCAGAATATTATTGCTTTTCAATTTTTGACTCATGCACTTTTAACTTGTTAGTTAAATCTGTATCTTCCAGGCTGCAACACTTCCACGATTCATCTTCAAGGATATGAACATGTACGGCTAAGCACAATTGATAACAGTGTATCTAAATTCCAAAATCAATCTCCGTAATAGTCTATTTGTTTCCTACTGCCAATGGGGCCCTTTGGAGTAGTGAGAGAAGAC
>NW_006400053.1:2950488-2968529 GCF_000299155.1 Elephantulus edwardii | reverse complement strand
GCATAGTTTAAAATCAAGAGAGCTGAGTGTCAGGTCTGTATCTTTTCTACATACATATTCAATCTGTATGCTGGGAAAATCAATTGAAAAGCTAGGTTTTATTAAGAAGAATTTGGCATCAAGATTGGGGAAGTCTCACTAATAGACTATGTTATGCTGATAACACAACCTTGCTCACTGAAAGCTGGAAGGAATAGAAATTTTTGCTATAGAAGATCAAAGACTATAGCCTTCAATAAAGATTACATCTCAACATCAAGAAGACTAAAGTTTTCACCACTTGGGCAACAGGGAACATTGTGATATATTGGAGGAAAGATTGAAACTGTCAACAATTTCATTTTACTTGGATCCACAATTAACATCCGTGATACCAGCAATCAGGAAATAAAAACATGTGTTACATCAAGAAAATATGCTGCCAGAGATCTCTGCTAAGTCCTTAGGAATAATTATGCAAATTTAAAGACTAATGTGCATCTGATTAAAACCATGGTTTTGTCAATTATCTGAGATCTTGACAATGAATAAATATGACAGATGCATAATTGATGCCTTTGTTTTGTGATGTTGGAGAAGAGTACTGGCAAAAAAAAAAAGAAAGAAAGAAACTAATATATCTTGGAGAAAGTGCAACCAGAATGTTCCACAGAGACAAAGAAGGTGAAAGTTTGTCTCATATACTTTGGACAGTTGCCAAGAGAGGCTATTTATTGGAAAAGGACATCATGGTTGGAAAGATGGAGGATCAGTGAAAAATAAGTCCCACCATGAGACGGATTGACTTAGTGATTGCAGCAATGAGCTCAAGTGTGTCAGAGATGATGATGGTAGAGAACAACACAGAGTTCAGATCTGTTGTTCATAGGTTCCCTATGAATCACACGAGAGTCTTATGCCACTGTTTTAGGAAAGTTATTTCTCTCTAGGCAAACTCAGGACTGTGAATTAAGACTCCTAATCTGCTTCAGTGCCTGATTCAGTGACCTGGTTAGAACCTGTGCCTGATTCAGGAGCCATGCTCTTTCCTTTGTATGCATCTAAGAACTGGGCAATGAATAAGAGCAGAAGAGTTGTAGTATTGGAGAAGAGTACAGAATATCCCATGTTGTTGTTGTTATGTCCCATCAAGTTACCTGTGACTTATAACAACCATATATACAATAGCTCTTAAACCTGTCCTATCTAGAGCCGATCTCATTGTCTCCAATACACCTACCCAGTTACTGATTCAATCCATCTCAGCCAGGAGCTTTCTCTCAACCAGGAGCTTTCTCTAGTGGGCTGTCCCTCCAATCTTCCAAGCATGTCCTTCTCCAAGGACTGTCTTCTTCTGGCAACATGTCCCAAGAATGTGAGATAGAGCCTCAAATTCCTTGCCTCCGAGGAGCAGCTTGGTTTCACTCTCTCCAAGACAGACTTATTATATTGCTAGTCCATATTCCATGGACTACCTAAAGAACAAGCAGACATGCCTTGAAAAAAATGTGCAATTAGTGTGTAAAAGCATCGAAGCTTCATCTCACATACTTTAGGAATCTTATTAAGAGAGGTTATTCCTTGGGAAGGGATATTGAACTTGAAAGGGTGGCGGTTCAGCAAAAAATGGGAAGAATATCAATTAGATGGATTAATACCATAACTGCACCATATTAGAGATAATAAGGAGAACTAGGATAGGACAGGATTTAGATCTGTTATTCATAGCATCACTGTGAGTCATATTTGACAGCACTTAACAGCAGCCTACTTAGTATGAGTTTGTATATTAATAAAAAAAATTAAAAGAAGATCATTGATCTTTAAAGTATGATGCTGCATAACTTAAATCCTATGCCCCAATTTGTCCAATTGTGACTAGGTTCAGTATTATTTATCTCAGGTATTAGACTGTATACAAAGATATGGGCAGGGAAGAGAATGGTGAATTAGGGACAGTGAATGAAGAGGAAATAGGTTAAAACCAAGCAGCAAAAGTTTTCAAGTGTGACCGCAGATTTGATAAAACAATGCATCTGACATAGGAAAAAAGAAGGAAGTCAATCAGTGATCAGCTTTCGAAGCAGATAGAGATAAGCTTGATTCTCATTTCATCAATGAGCATCTTTTTGGCATAGTGAGTTAAGTGTTTAGTGGGTTAACTTAATAAACCGTGATCTGAATCCACCACTTGCTCTACAGGGTAATGATGAAACAGTAGTGAAGGTTGTTGCTGGAAGCAGTAGTGAAGGTTGTTGCTGGTGTTAGGTGTTTTGAGTTAACTCAACTCATAGTGACCCTATGTACAATAGGGCAAAATACTGCCTGATCTTGTATCTTCCTCATCATCTCTGCTCTACTTAAATGTACTGTTGCAGCCACTGTTTAAAGTGCATTTTGTTGAGAGTTTTCCTTTGTTTTTTCCCCCTGCCATTCCACTTTATTTGATGTATTTCTCCAGAGACTGACAATGCCCAGCACCTATGAAATAAAGTCTCACCATCTTCCTTCCTTTCTTCCTTCCTTCCTTCCTTCCTGCCTGCCTGCCTGCCTTCCTTCCTTCCTTCCTTTCCTTCTTTCTTTCTGAGTCATTATGGCAGAATATCTTTCAAGGTTTTATCATTATTTTGAAAGTATACTCTTTTCCAACACCACAATTAAAGGATATTAATTCTTCCTTGGTTTTACTTATTCATTGTGCCATTTACATATGCCTATTAAGTGATTCAACTATGTTTGAGTTCTGAAAGTATCTCTGGATGACCTTAGAGTCAATTTCTTAAGCTGAAGAAACTAAAGAACAAATTCAAGCCTCAAGTTGCAATAGTTAGGGACCCTATGAGCAGAATGCTGAATGATTCAGGAAGTATTAAAAGAAGATGGGAGGAGAACAAATAATCCCTACTCAAAAAGAATTGGCTGACACAGAAGAATTTCATGAAATAATATATGATCAAGAAGAGGCTATAGTACAAAGGAGGGAGTTCAAGCTGCTCTGAAGGAATAGGGAAAAAATAAGGTCTGAAAAATTGATGGAGTATCAATTTATATATTTCAGAAAACAGGTGCTGCCCTGAACATGCTCACCAAGTTGTGTCAAGAAATCTGAAGGAAAACCACCTGGTTGACTGACTGGGAGAGATCCATATTTGATCACATTTCAAAAAAAGGTGATCCAACAAAGTGTGAAAATTATTGAACAAAATCACTAATATCACACATAAGCAAAATCCTTTTGAAAATTACAAAAAAAATTTACCAGAACTATGTTAAGAGAGAACTAACAGATATACAAGCTGGATTTAGAAGAGATCATCTCACTAAGGACATCATAGTCTATGGCAGATGGATCTTGGCCAAAAGCAGAGAGTACCAGAGGAAAGTCTACCTGTTTTTCATTGAGTATGCAAGCTATTTGACTGTATGAGCCACAACAAATTGTGGCTAATTTTGAGAAGAATAGGAATCCTAGAACACTTGATTGTGCTCGTGTAAAATCTATACCAGGTTTAGACCAGGAAAAAGCCATCAGAATAGAGTAAGAAAACATTACATGTTTCAAAATAAAGAAAGGAGTGCATCAAGTATGCATGCTGTCTCAATAACTTTTCAATCTTATATGTGGAACAGATCCTTCAGGAAGCTGGATTTTAGGAGGATGGATGTGGCATCAGAATTGGAGGAAGATTCATCAACATACTGTGTTATGCAGATAACACAACCTTGTTTACCAAAACTGAGGAAGACGTAAAGCATTTGCTATAGAAGGTCAAGGACTGCAGTGTTCAATATGAATTAAAGCTCAAAATTAAGAAAACAAAGATTCTATCACTGCGTCAATTGGCAACACCATGATAGATGGGGAAGAGATTGAGATTGTCAACAATTTTAGCTTGCTCAGTTCCATAGTCAACACTAATGCACAAGCACTCAGGAAATCAAAAGACCAAATGTATTATGAGTATCTTCTGTCAGGGATACCTCCAGAATGCTGAAGAGTAGAGGCCATGATTTTCCCAATTACTTGCTGTGCATCAAAGAGCTGGGAAATGACTAACGATAACAGAAGAATAGATACCTTTGAGTTGTGCTGTTGAAGAGTATTAAACATACCTAGGACTGCCAAAAGTGCAAACAGGTCTGTCCTTCAGAGGGTGAAAATGAGATTATCCCTGGAGATAGAGATATTGAAATTCATTCTCACATGCTTTAAGCATGTTGCCAAGAAGAATCAGTCCTTGGAGAAAGACATCATGTTTGGAAGGCTTAAGTGACAGTATGGGGATGTATGAGATGTATTGACATAATATCTAGCGTAATAGAGTGTTTCAGAGATAGATAGTTTTTCAGAGTCAGTGAGATTGGCTCAGGATAGGGCAGGGTTCAGAACTACTATGTTTAGCATTGCTATGAGTCTTTATCGACTTTATGTCACCTAACAAAAACAACAATATAGGTTACCCTACCACAGATTCTATGAAGATGTAAATTGCAGGGGATGTAAATTTCTCCTATAAAACCAAGGATTCCATCTACCATAAAAGCAAGATATTTAGATTAACCAGCACAATTACCTAAGGATTATGCAACCAGAGAATAGTCCTCCAAAAATATCCTCAAACCCCTTCATTCTACTGTCCCCTCCATACACAGAGAGTGTAATATAGATCTAAAAGAGTCAACACAGGAGACACTGACCTGACATACTACATACTTCACCCAGGGCCTTTTCAAAGGGATTTTTAAAAATCTGATTGACCTTGAATGATATCTCACTTCCAATATGTTATATATTTAAGTCAAAATATTAACTTGATGTCAACTGATGGCTAAAGAAACAAAATGTAGCATTAGCATTTATTATTAGTGTTGTTATGTGTTATCAAGTTGCCTATGACTCATAGCGACCCTATGTACAATAGCTTTAAATTCTGCTCTTTCATTGAGCCAGTCTCACTGTCTCCAACACACCACTCCTATTATCTCAGTTACTGTGTCAATCCATCTCATTTGAGTTCTTGCTCTCCACCCTCCCAAACATGATGTCCTTCTTCCAGGACTGGTCCCTCCAAACAAAGTGAGACAAAATTTCAAAATCCTTGCCTCCAAGGAAAAACATGATTTCACCCTCTCCAGTATAGAGACCTGTTTATTCTCTTGCTAGTCCATAGTGTGTTCAATACTCTTATCCAGCACCACAACTTAAAGGCATCAATTCTTCCTCTGTCATCTTTGATCATTGTCCCACTCTCTGATGCACAGCAAGTAATTGTGAAGAATATGTTCTGAATTAGGCACACCTTCATCTCCAGACTGACATGGTTGCTCTTCAGCACTTTTGAGAAGTCCTTGACAGCAGCTTTCCCCAGAGCAATTAATCTTTTGAGAATGAAGTATAATTCACGTATAAAGAGAAATTATTTACTAGTAGATGTTACAGTATGGATTAATCTGGAAGACATTATTCTAAATTAAATAAGACTGTCATAAAGGGATAACTAATATGTAATTATAATTATTATGTTTTGGAAGCAAGAATGGCATCCACTTCCTAAACAACGTGCCGCCAGAAAATCTATGAACTTTGATGAATGTTTATAGTTATAGAAAGGCTTCAGGCCTTTTGTTCATAGGTTCGCTATGATTTGTGCTTGACTAGAAGGCAATCAACAACAATTATATTATATAATTTCACTTTCATGAAAAATACAAATACACTAATTACCAGGACTCAGAAAGAAAGCAGTAAAGGAAAGCCACTGCATAGGTGATGTTTTTCTGTTAATAATGGTAGAATAATTTTGAAAAGAGTTTCAGTGATGGTTGAAAACAGGCACATAACCTTATCACTGAATTGTGTAAATAATAATTTGTTGAACTTGGCAATTATATATTGGACACATGGCTAGGAGGGACCAGTCCTTGGTGAGGGACATCATGGTTGGAACGGTGGAAGGACAGAGGAATAGAGGAACAGCCCAGATGAGATGGATTGACATAGTAACTGGGTTAATGGGGTAGGTGTGTCAGAGACAGTGGGACTGGCCAGGATACAACAGAACTTAGAGCTATTGTACATAAGGTCATTGTGAGTCATAGACAACTGAGTGACACATAACAACAACATATAACATATGCATGATAGTACAATTGCTTAAGTGCTAGACTGTTTGCCAAAAGAGGGACAGGTCCAACACACCTAGAGATACTTCAGAAACTGACAATTTGCTTCTGAAAGATCACAGTATTTAAAGCCCTATGGGGCACTACTACTCTGCATGCATAGGTTACCATGATTTGGAATTGACTAGATAACAACTAAAACCCATTTCAGTAAACAAAACAACAACAATTTTAATAAAGCAAAACCAAATACCCCAAAATTCCTCAACTTGTGAGCATAATAGACATCTCAAGCCAAACACTACAAAACACTTGATTTCTGTCTTTGTTCAAGCTCAGTAATTTGCACATTTATTGCTCAGGCAAAAACTGATCTTATTATTTGATTCTGTTTTCTGTCCTTTAACATATTTTACAACTCTTCCTTAAATATATGCTTGAAATCTGACCACATCTCATCGTTTTAAAAGTCAACATCTGAGAACAAGATTATCATCCTTTATTTGAACTGTAAAAATACTCTCAATCAGTCAGTGCGCACCTTGCCTATGGAGAGAGGCCGAGGGTTGGGAGCTCTAGTCAGAGGGACCCGGGAGGCAAAGATGTCAGTTTCATTAGTCCAAGCCACTGCCCGGGCTGTAAGCAAGAGGAAGATTCAGCCCACCCGGGATGCTCTAACCCTGACACCTTCAACAGTACACAAGATGAAACAGCTTCTTAAAGATAAGCCTGACATGTAGGTGTGAAAGTTGGTGTTCATTCGAATGAGAGGTTGCAATAGCCTTTCTTATACTTTAGAATATACAAAGACAAAAGGAGATTCTGATGAAGAAGTTGTTCAAGATGGGGTTAGAGTGTTCATTGAAAGGAAAGAACAACTCACCCTTGTAGGAACAGAAAAGGACTATGTAGAAGACAAATTATCCAGTGAGTTTGTGTCCAATAATCCAAATATCAAAGGAACGTGTGGCTGTGGAGAAAGCTTTAACACCTGAACTCTCAGGACCCTTCATGCTGCCGTGACCTGCAGGGATACCTGCAGAAATCTTGGGCCTACTGAAAAATTGTGACTGTCGTGTTGTTAGATTCATAATGTATTACTATCTTCTGAGAAACATAAAGGAAAAATGTGAAAAAAGAAAAAAATACTCTTAAACTGGGCTTTGTAATTTTCCTTATTGCTTTTCTAATATCTTACCCTTTCCCCTTGTCACAATTAAAGCAAAACTTAAAATGTCAATAAAATAATATTTTCCACTTGAAATTTTCAGCATGTTCTTATACTATCAATATAAAACTTAGGACCTGTGACGGTGTGAGTTCTAATTCATGATTGCCTGTAAAACACTAGGAGTTGTACTGATGACAGCCATGGGGGAGGTACTTGTCATTGTGACTGGCTACAAGGAAACAGGCACTATGAGGTCACCAAGAATAAGACCTTCAGTTGTTTAAAAAGAAAGATTAGAAAACATAGGTCTAATAATATTACTTATTTATAAAGATCACTCCATAAGAGAAGAATTAAAAATATATCTCTTCAATGAGGAATGTTAACTTAAAATGAGAAAACTGAAGTTCATTGCTGTTGAGTTGAAACAGAGTTATCATGTTGTAAAATCACGTTGTAAAATCAAGTTGTAAAATCCTGTAAATCATTTCTCCTGTGAGATCACCTGTGTAGATTTCAATCCACTAAGAGACAACTATCAACACAACTCCTTTTGAATGAGCCCACCAAAAGCTTGGATATTAAGAGGGAATATAAACACTGATTGAGTAAAATGCAATGGTAGTGTTTGAAATCTCATTAGATTTTAAATTGGACTTTGATAAGGGATATCTTCAGTTAGTAGTTGTTCTAGAGGAGTTGCCTTCTAGTGGTTGTCTTCTGAAAAAAAAAACAAACAAACAACTTGATACAGCTTTGGTAGCATCTCAAGTGTGTCCATAAGCTATACTGTAAAGAGCATGAGTTCAGCACTTCCTCTGACTTACTTCACTGTGCATAGAAGGCTGCTGTTCAGATTCTACTGACACTTTTGAACAGATGGGCACAGGTGGCCTGCAATCTCAAGTGCAATTCTATAAATAAAATTTATTAAAAGATTAAGTGATCATTTCTAAATCTTAAAAGGCATAGATTGGACCCCTGAGCCCGACATTTGGAAGATCTGAGAGAAGCCCCTGGCATCTCTTTATCTAAAGAAGCCTTCTTTTCCTAAATCTGTCTGTATATCTGCATCTCAAGAGAGTTCTAAGCATTTATTTTTAAATATACAGACCATAAGCAGTATAATATATTAGATTATATAGAGCATAATAATGCTTTCATGTTTCCCCTTAACAATGTATAGAAAACAGACGTGTTTCTGAAGCTGGTCAAAAAGTGAAGGGATAAAGAAGGAAAAAACATTTTTTTCCAGCTAAGAAAAGCAAAGAACTATATATCCAGATTAAATCACCATGTGCACATGAGCTTACCTCCCCACATAGGACTGGCTCTTTGTCAACTTGAGAGGAAGTTATCTATACCTGATATTTGTGGTAATATATTTGAAACATCTATGAAATAAAAATGTAATCATGATGAGGGAGAAATACTCTTCAACAGGTTGAAATTCAGTCTTAGAACAGCTGAAGGATGTGAATCTCCTTCTGTGGTTCTCAAAAGCACGTTACATTGAGACATGGACACTTTATCTTAGTATCATTTTCCTGATGTGTGCTGAACTATTTGACCTAAGTATTAGTCATCAAAGTGAACTGAAAAGAAGTATAATTTTAAAGTATTATTTTAGCAATGAAAAAATTACTAAGATCAGAGTTCTCCATAAATAGATGAAATCAGATTCATTACAAATTCTAAATTCAATGTTATTTAAACTTTCCTCTTGTTATGGTAAAGTTTGGTTATCCAAACTATGGAATTTTTTTTCAAACTATGGAATTTTGAGTCAATTTCTGTTCATTGTTGTTGTTATGTGCCTTCAAGTCATCTGTGATTCATAGCAACCATATGTACAACTCTAAAGCCTGCCCTGTCCTAAGCTGATCTCATTGACTCTGATACATCTATCCCCATTGCCCTAGTTAGTGTATCAATCAATCTAATTCAGGTTCTTCCTCTCCTTCACGGTCCTTCCACCTCTCCAAGTATGATGTCATTCTACAAGCCGCTTGCCCAAAGTATGTGAGACAGAGCTTTAAAAGCTTAGCCCCCAAGGAGGAACTTGGTATTACCCTCTCCAAGACAGACCTATTTTATATTGTGACTTTTAGATGTTAAAGAGCATTCCTTCAAAACCAGACCACCTAAGTGCATATCCTACTTGTACAGACTGCCTTTAAAGGAAAGTCTGCCACAGGATTAATGCTCCAGTACAACAATAAAATATAACTTGATATCTAGCCACCTACAGATATTTTTTTATCTTCAGAATTTCAGAAATCCATTAAAGTTTGCACAACAGCATTGACAGAAGTCAATAAAGAATGAAGGAAGTAGTTTTCAGTGAAAGTAACTGAAAGTCATCAAGAAATGATTGTTGAGAAAATCATGGGAAATTTTTTCTTAGTCAATCTATTTTGAGTACTTTCAGTTTTTCATTAGTGTGATATGAGTCATATTTTTGCTCACCAAACATTCATAACTCATTGGTCTCAAGCCTAAACTGACTTGTAGCTAACCCACTGTAATCTATATGAGGTTATCCTGCTAATTCCAAGGTGACATCTCTGATGGATCAAATCCACTGATGACTCCATGGGTGAAACATATAAAATTGCTTATAATGTGATTACAGACTCTGAATCCAGCAGTTGCTTTGCAGGAGAAAGATGAGGTCATTTTCTTCTTCTTTTTTTTAATATTCAAAACTTCTATTTGTTAAACAACTTTGTGTTTGATTTTACATAAGGCAAAATGGTTAATAAAACATTGAGGTATATAATGTACCTTTATCTAGAAAATAGACTTATTTACAATTTGAATAATATAATTCTTTAAAGATTTGCAGTCTTGGAAACCCTATAGGCATTACTGCTCTTTCCTATATAATTATTAATGATTAGAAAACAAATCCATATTCTTGTAATGGTGAATAATGCTGCTATAAACATCGGTATACAAATCTCTGTTTGTGTTTCAGTTCTAATTTCCTTGGGTATTTTCTTAGTAGTGGAATAGACATGGAAAATCTTTTTTCACAGAGAAAGACATTCAGGTGGCCAGTAGACACATGAAGAAGTGCTCCAAAGCTACCCTGACTCTCTGGCTCCACTTACCCAACAAATAAAGGCCAAAATCTCCCTTTTAAGTTTTTAAAGAGAACTATAGCCAACTTTTAAAATTAAGTCTTTGTACTGCGTAATGTTTCACACTTCCTGCTATATTATGCATGCCAAGTACAATATGAAAAAAATATTAAGTAACATAAAAATGCAAAAATCTCTAAGTTTAACATTTACCTTTGCACAAAAAAACCAACAACAAACAAACCCAAAAACCAAAACCAAACAACCTAATCAAATATCATGAAAAAGATCCTGAATTGTACTGAAGGATTTGTATTTCTGTAAATTTTACTTTAAATCACATCTGCTTAATAAATAAATAATTGGTATTTGTGCATGTTATTTAATAGTTATATTTTTATAAAAAAAAAGAAATGCTCAAAATTACCTTTAATAAGAAAGATGAAAACCAAAATCACAATGAGATACCATCTCACCAATGAATGTTGGAGAGGATGTGGAGAGCTGGGAACTCTCATATACTGTTGGTGGGATCATAAAATGCTACAACCGCTCTGGAAAAGAGCTTGGCATTTCCTCAAAAAGTTGAAAATTAACCACCTGCTTTTGGTGAATAGGTGAGTACTAAACCGTTTGTATCACCCCAGGTAAGGAATTATAGTGCACACAGTAGTCTGAATCTACCAGATGATTTGTGGGAGAAATCTGGAACAATTGCCTTCCATGTGATTTACTGAATCTGCAAACCCACTAGAGGCTCTGATATGAGTCAATTCTGATTCTATGATATACAGAGTGTGTGGGCAAAAAAGATTAAAATAAGTGAATCAAAGAATAATTATGTCCTTATCCTCTGTGGTAATTTCCTTAAGAATTTATTCTTTTTATTTTATGCCCTTAAGTCAGAACCAACTCATAGCTGAGCCTTCAGTGGGTCTTCAGAGGTAGTAAGTCACAAGGGGAGGGGGTGTACTGGGTGATTTCCCTTAGTCTTTTGTGAAGCAGCTATTGGATTCAAACTGTCTGTCTTTGGGTCGACAGCACATCTTACCACTAAGGCACCAGAGATTCTTTCTTCTTAATACAGAAGAGCATATCAAGGTAATATACAATTCTACACTTAGATAATGCCATTATGCTAAAAGATGAGTAAATGATATAGAAATTTCTCACATTGTATTTTGTTGACTCAATTATGTGCAATATTCAAGCTTCAAGTTTCTGAAGTAGAACATAAAGAAACACAGAGAGTAGACTCAAGCAGTCACCTAAAATTATCATGAAGAGTTTCACATCCTTTTATAGACAAGAAGGTAAGCCTTAGAAAGAAGGAAAGATTTTCTCCAAATCAGACAACTGGTTTGGTGGAGGCAGAGTAGTGCGACAAAATCTTATCAAAGGGAGCTCCCTTCTGGGATAATTCAGCATTTTGCCAAGCACTGAAGCACTATTTGGACCACAGCTCAAGTTGATTTGTGTAACAGGATTTTTGTTTGTTTGTTTGCCTGAGTTGGCATAGTTTCTCTCTTTAGACTGGATATTATCTGCAGCTCCAGCATGAGGCCTGTTGTCAGAGGAAGGATGGTGAGAAGGAACTGCTAGTTGTCAGCCTGTGACAATGCCTTCAGGTGGCCATTGCCCTGGAAACATACCCCTGGGAGAGCTGACATCCATCTGAAGGGCTGCCAAAACATTCCCACACAAATATTGGAGTTTAAGCCTTTATTCCATAGTTGATAGTTTCTACTTCAGCAATTGGAGCCCCACTGCTGTGAAGACACCCACCATGTCTTGAAACAGAGGCAGAAAGATCAGCCAAAGAGAAAATGTTTCAGGGAATCCTCACATCAGTGGAGAGATCACCTATCCCCCCTTTCTCAACAGGAGAACTGAGCTTGAAGATTCTGTGTTTATGCGTTTATGTGTACTTTATTCTACAATCAGCACACAGTGATGATAAGAAAGAATAATAACTATCATGATTTATGAAGGAAAATTTAAGTGGAATTATTTTGTCAACTTGAAACTGTTCATGTTAGAATTTATTTCAATATGTTCAAAGTATCGGGATTAGGAATGCACCTTCAGCCAATAATTTGTAATGTTCTTTAGCAAGTTAATGACCTTTTACATATGGACTTGGGCACGCTCTGCGAGTACAATATATCTCTAGGGTCCCAGCAGGTTAGGCCTAATTGATATCATTAGAGCCCCAGTCCTTTAGCATGTGGCCTTGGAGATGTTAGTGTTACCAAGAAATCTGCTTTTGATATATTTTGCTTTTCTTCTTCATTCTTTACCTCTTTTCTTTCTCAAGTTCTGCTCAAAGGCCAAACTGTGAAGGTTAAAAAACCACAATCCAACTGCAGGGTTGGAACATTCTGACTTGCAAATGTGTTTCTAAAGTCAGGACATCTAACGAGATGCCCTTGGCATGTGTAACGGGTAGTGAGTGAGTCTTTTTAAAAGGGGGCAGTCTGTGTTAGAGACACTAAAACATTTCACTTAGTTCTCAGATGTTTCTTGTTCCCTTTGGAAGCAAAGTATCTTCTTGCTCCAGCTGCAGCAGGAAACTTGAGGTCTCTAAATGATCTCATAAAAGTTTCTCTGTTCAGGTTCAACTTCTGTGTCTCTTTAACACTGGTACAAGCTTTCATCCTTAGCCCTAAATATAGGATTGGATTTTTGTAACAATCAACTATTACAAAATTTCTTTTAGTTTGACTTCTTTTTATTTAAGAGAAAGTAATTTAATAAATATGTTCAAATAGATTAAATTATTTTCAAATTTTCCATCTGTCAAGAAAAATGAATCTGAAACCAAATTAGCCAAAGATCATGAGTTTCAGTTGATTCTGGCAGTAGTCAAAGTGCAAGTGAGCCATCTAAGAGTACAGATTCAATTAGTTGGCATAGTCATTTGCATCTATTTGATTTCCTTCAAAACAATGAAGTGCATCCTTCTGTGTGATGTTTTGTTACAGTGAACATATATATGCAAAGTATAGGATTCCTGAAATCATATCCTTGAGTTTTGATGTGTTTTGTTTGGTTGTTTTTGTAATTTCTTACTTTTATAAGTGCACAAAGTGGATCCCAAAACAATTTCACATGCTCAACATTATGAGATTTATACAAAATATCCCTGTTTTATAGACTTGAAATGAAAAGTGAAATAGTTTGCATTAATGCACATAGTCTGGATAAAGTGGGAACTAGTACTTGGGCCTTGTAATTTCTATTTTGGGACTCTGAGCACTGTCAAGAACAGTCATTTTTCTAGAGATGGACTGGATCATTAACATAACTTACTAAGTTTACATCACTATTTCTGCTTCTTCTTGCCCTTGCTCAAATATTGTCACTGTACATTCTGGCCGGGCTGAATGTAATATGTTGTGATCTCTTGTTTTTGTTATTTTTCTATTCTTTTCTAGGCTTTCTCTGACATTCTTTTTCATCTGTAATACTGATCCATTACACCAATATTTCAATCATTTCTTATGCATCTGAAAGTTGTAGTAAAACAATAAGAAAGACCAAAGAAGAATTTAATTGTGGTACTGGCAAAAACTACTGAATATTTTATGGATTATTATAACAACAGATAAATCTGTCTTGGATAAAGTGAAACCAAGAAAGCTTGCTTGTGCTCTTTATAAGCAAAGATGGTAAAACTTCATCTCACATATTCTGGGCATGTTTTAATGAGAGACACGCCCTTATACAAAGGCATCATACTGAGAATACCCTCAGTAAGATACATTAATACAGCATGTACAATAATGGGCTTATGCAAGGTAGAGATTGTAAGGATGGATGGTACAGGATAGGGCAACGTTTTAACCTATTATTTATAAAGTTGTTGTGAGTAGTATTGGACTCCATGGCATCTAGCAAAAACAACATCATACCAATATTTACGAGTACTTTACTGGTATGAACGGTTAAGTGCTCCACTGTTAAACCAAAGTCTTAGTGGTCCAAAGATATCTAGATTCACCATAGAAATAAGGTCTATTGATTTGCTTCCAGAGGATCACAATCTTGAAAAACCTGTCAAACAGGTATACCTTGCACATATGGTTTAGAATACAGATTTCATTACTTGGTATTAACTTGAAGTAAATTAATAATAACAATATATAAGTGTAAGTGCTATAGAGAAAAATAGACCACATTCAATGGGTTGCATATTTCTGAGAGGCAAACAAATGATGTTAGGGTGTTTTTCCCTCCCCTAATTTGAACTATCACATCAGATAAATGACCTTCCCAAACTCTTACATCCAGAAAGTGATTCTTCCCAGTATTTGGACTTCAGGATTCTCAGCTGTTACGGACTGAATTATGACCACAACCATCCTAAAAATCTGTTGATGTCTTATTCTCTTTAAATGTAATTTAATCTTATTTAGAAATAAGATATTTGAAGAAGGTATTATTAGTTACATGAGTTTATAGTTAGGTAGTAGAAGAAGTTCTAATATTACTTGAATGATATTAATATAAAAAGGGAAAAAGATACAAAGAGACAGACATACAGAGAGCTGACCCTCGTTGATTATAGCAGCAGGGATAGTACCAGAGCTGAAAAATATGAAGATTTGCTTATAACCACCAGAAACTAAGAAGAAGCATCTTTCTTGAAACCCTTAGAAAGCGTGTAATCCTTTCACAACTTTTATGTTGGATTTCTAGTCTCTAGAATTATGAATCACTGCATTTACATTGTTTTAATATAATAATTTTGTAATAATTGGCAAGGTAGTCCTATAACACCAGTACTTCAGCCTAGAGCTGAAGACAACTGAACATTTCATTAAAATATTGGGTTAGAAAATAAAGAAGACACAGGAAGATATTGACAATGGGGGGAAAAAACCCACCAACTCTATTAGGAGATATATATATTCATTCAAGATTGACCAGGATTCAGAGATGTTGTGCATAGGGCCACTATGAGTAACAGTGGACTTAATGGTACACAATAAGATAAAAGACATAGATGAGATAGAGATAGAGATAGATAGATAGATAGATAGATAGATAGATAGATAGATAGATATAGATCCAGATGGAAATTTAAGCAAGAGTGTTCTGTAGCAAAAAGAGCCTAAGAAAATATTTTCATATTGGTCTGTTTCCTTCCACAGATGAGAGCGAGATTTACACCCTCCCCCCACATCCCCGCCAGCTCCCAAGAAGGGGCAGAGCCCTGCAGAGAGATCAGCCCACACTTCTTGGACTGGGTAATGCTCACCACTGAACCTTGCATCCCACCACCATATTGATCTGTTTCCTTTCAAAGGCTATGGTTCTTGGGCCTTTAGACCAAAAAGGGTAATCACCGATATACAAAATCTTTTCAAGACATCTCCTAAAACTAGGACAAGAATGAACTCAAGGACCTGCCACTGAACTGTGTCATAAAGCAGATAAGAGAAGTACTTTGGCCTTGAACACTGCTGTCTAGCTACATCGTGTGGGATTTCTTAAGGTAAAGTGGAAGAGGTTGGGTGGAGCCATGGTTTCTGGAGGGCAACAATCAACCTACTTTGGAAAATAAAAGGGGACCACCAGCATACAGGCCCTTTCCATAATATTAAATTAAACTGGGACATTATATATAATTTACAACAACATAACATCTACTAAGAAAAGACTGTCACAATGTTGAGAAAGAAACAGTCTGCCTCAATCATCATGAAAAATCACAATAACCCTTCTGAAAAAAGCAGACCCAATGGATACCCTAGATAGAGAAAATGAGAAAAAAATGTTGATGCAAAGTTATATGAATAACTACAGAAAAGATAAAAATAATGGAAAAAACAATGAAAACCCTTAAGAGCACAAATACCCCAGAGACAGCAATCCAGAAGAAATATATTGATAAGGAAAAACTTGAACAGGTATGGAAGACAATGCAAAAGGTGGAAGAAAGAATTGATGGTATAGATAAAAATGTACAGAATTTGTAAAATCATCACAAGTATTGCGATGGGAAAGTCTGCTGTTAGGGACTTCTCCAGAATACTGAAGAGCAATGGTGTCTCTCTGGAGACTAAGGTGCATCTGATACAGGCCATGGTGTTTGTAATCACTTGTTATGTGTTAGAGAGTTGGACAATTAATAGGGAGGATAGAAGGAGAATTGATGCTTTGAGCTATGGTGCTGGAGAAGAGTATTGAATGTACCATGGACTACTAAGAAGACAAGCAGGTTCATCCTGGAAATGGTTAAACTGGGTAGCTCTTTGGAGGTAAGTATTCGGCTTCATCTGACATACTTTGGACATGTTGTAAGGAGAGACCAGTCCTTGGAGAGGTACATGATGTTTGGGAGAGTGGAGGGACAGTGCAGGAAAGGAAGGCCCTTTATGAGGTGGATTGATTCAGTGACTGGGGTAATTGTGATGGGTGTGTCAGAGGCAGTGTGACTGGTATAGGACAGAACAGCATTTTGGGCTGTAGTTCATAGGGTCACTATGAGTTGCAAACTACGTGACAGCATATAACAACAACAACAACAAAGACAAAGAAGATATAACAGAGTACTGGAAATAATAGAAAAGCATGCAAATACAATCCAGAATACTAATACTGAAATGCAAGAAGTGTCCAACATCCTAGTGGGACAAAAAAGTAAAACTGAAGAGATGGGAGAGAGAGTCCGTGAGCTGAAAGACAAAAGTCAGGCTGGAAACATACTAGAAGAAAAATCAGAGAAGAAATGTAAATAAAATGAAGAAAACATTAATAATACATGAGATAACAGCATAAGGAACAACATCCGTATAACTGGACATCCAGAACATGGCAGTGACAGTGACATTGAGAGCATTGTGGAAGAAATACTAGAAGAAAACTTGCCAGATATTTAAAAAATAGGTATATCCACATATAAGAATTGCAACAAACACCAAATAGACTAGACCCAAAAAGAAAAACATCAAAACATATAATACACAAATTTTCCAAATGTAAAGATAAGGATAAAATACTAAAAGCAGCGTAAGAAATACAAAGAGTCACCTACAAAGGGAAAATAATTAGATTAAACTCTGATTTATCAGTAGAAATCATGCAACCTACAAGACAATGGGATGGAATATAAAGAAAATGGAAAGAAAGCAAATGACAGCAGAGGATCCTAAATCCAGCAAAGCTCTCCATCAAATAGTAAAGAAATATTAGATCCCTCTCAGAAGTCAAGGAAATCCAGGAATATGCGAAAACAAGACCAAAAGTAAAAGAAATTTTAAATGCAGTCCTTCACATAGAGAAACCAAAGCAAAGTGGATAGACCATAGTAACCAGAAACATCAGAAAAAACCCCAAAAAAAAACAAAAACACAACAAAATGTCAATGGTAAAGCCTGGCCTGATAATAATCACACTCAACTGAACAGACTAACAGCATAAGTCAAATGGAAAAGAGTAGCAGAATAGATTTTTTAAAACAAAAAAGACCATCAAAATGTTGCCTACAAAAGACACATCTAAAAAATGAAGAGTCTCAAAATAAAAAGCTGGATAAAGTATGATGAGGAAGTGGCACCCACAAAATAGCAAGTGTGGCAATATGAATCTCTAAGAAAATAAACTGAAAACCACAATAAAAGATAAAGAAGGTCATTACATATTGACTAGAGGCACAATAGATCAAGGAGACATAA
>NW_006400053.1:2937178-2949507 GCF_000299155.1 Elephantulus edwardii | reverse complement strand
GTGGTACTAGAGATATTGTAGCTGATGTTAGATGGATCTTGGCTGAAAGCAGGGAATACCAGAGGAATGTCTATCTGTGTTTCATTGACTATGCAAAGAGATTGACTATGCATCAAGTAATAGACCTAGTAAATATAGAAAACAAGTGTTAACAGAATTGAAGAAAGGAATAGGTTGCACTACAATAGTGGTAAGAGACCACTATACACCTCTATACACCACTATCACCAAAGGATAGGGCAAATCAAAAGAAGCTTAGCAAAAATGCAGAAGAACTATATAGTCAGTCAACTCTACTTTGTGGATATATTCAGGGTACTACACTCAATTAAAACTCAATTAACTTTCTTCTCAAAAGCACATGAAACTGATCTCCAGAATTGAGCACATATAAGTTCATAAAGCAAACTCAAAAACTAAAAACATTGACATAATACAAAGTATCTTCTCACACCACAATGCCATAAAAGTAGAAATTAACCACACAAGGGTAAAGCTTCCAAAACAACCCAGGTGGAAGCTTAATAACTCTCTGCTAGAACATGATTGGATTATATAAAATAAATAAAAAGTGAAATAAAAAAGTTCCCTGAAACAAATGAAAATAAAACATACAGAAGCCTCTGGGATGCAGCTAATGTTGTCCTTGGGGCAAATCCATAGCAATAAGAAAAGAAGAAAGAAGAAAAATCAATGATTTAACTCAAGACCTTCATCAGTTAAAAAAAGAATGATAAACTTACAGTCTCTAGAAGAAAGGAAGTAATAAGGACAAGAGCTGAAATTAAAGAGATAGAGAACAGAAAAAATAATTGATACTATCATTAACTCCATTAGCATCTTTTTATAAAGTGTAAAAAAAAATGACAAACCACTGGCAAACTTAAGAAAGGAAAAAAAAAAAGAAGATGACACTGATAGCTCAGTTAAGAAATTATAGAAATGATATCACAACAGAACCTGATGAAATTAAATTTATAATATTAAAAAAAACTATGAAATAGTTTGATATATTCTGAAATAGTTTGATAATATTCTGATCAATTAAAAAAGCTAGAAGAAATGGACAAACTCCTTGCTATGCATGCCCTACCCAGATTTATACATATAATGTAGAACATTTGAACAGACCCATCAAAAATGTAGAAATTGAAAAAGTCATAAAAAGACTCCCCCATAAAAAAAGTCCTGGACCAGATGGCTTCATAGCTGAATTCTACCAAATATTCAGATAAGATACATCACCAATCTACTTAAAGTATTAAAAAAATAGAAAAAGAATTAACACTCCCAGAGTTATTATTTGAAGCAAGCAGAACCCTAATACCAAAACCAGGCAAAGATATTACCAAGAAAGAAAATTACAGATCAATATCTCTTATGAATATAGATGTAAAAATCTTTAACCAAATTCTAGCCTATAGAATCCAAAAGTACATTAAAAAAATAATTCATGACGACAAAGTGGAATTCATAACAGGTATGCAAGGATGGTTCAACATAAGAAAAAAAATCAATGTCATTCATCATACTAACAAAGCAAATAACAATATGATCTTAGAAATGATGCATAAAAGGCATTCGAAAAAATCCAACATCCCTTCCTGACACTTCACAAATTTTTAATAGAAGGGAATTTCCTCAATACAGTCAAAAGTATATATGCAAAACTAAGAACCCGTATCATTCTCAACGGAGAAAGACTAAAATAATTTTCCTTCCAAACAGGGACCCCACAAGGATGCCCACTGGCACTACTTCTTTTTTATTATTATTATTAATTTCAATGAATATTTACAGAAATTTTGGATTTCCATACATTCATTGTTGCACTTTTCTCCCCATCCCCCACCCCCAGTTCGCTCTTCTTGAAAAGCAAAAGAAAAACTCCTTCACTGGTATACAATCCCCCTGCCCTGCCCCCACCCCGAGTATACCCCACTCTGCAACCCTCATTCCGAACTATTATGATAATCATAATGCCCTAAAATATATTGCTTTTAAACTGTTCTTTTCCTCATAGACTTCAATGCAGTATACATAATTTATCCAGTTTTCCTCAGTCTTACCCTAACCTTGATGTCAGTCTCATTTTACAACAGTGGCACCATACTGTATTTGTCCTTTTGTGACTGAGATACTTCACTCAGCATAATGCCCTCCAGGGTCACCCATTTTGGATAATATTGCATGAGTTCCTGGTTTTTCAATGCAGCATAGTATTCCATTGTGTGAATATAACACAACTTCTCTATCTATTCACTTGTTGATGGACACTTGGGTCATTTCCAACTACTTGCTATTGTGAACAAAGCCACAATAAACATTGATGTGCATATATCTGCTTGGATGTCAGTTTTGGTCTCTTTGGGGTATATTCTCAGTAATGGAATTTCTGAGTCAAATGGTATCTCTATTTGCAACTTTTTGAGAAAGCACCACACTGCTTTCCACAGTGGTTGCACCATTTCACACTTCCACCAACAGTGAATAAGGGTTCCAGTCTCTCCACAATCTCGCCAGCATTTGTTGCTTGTTGTTCTGTTAAATTTTGCTAGTCTTACTGGGGTGAGATGATATCTCATAGTTGTCTTGATTTGCATCTCTTTTAGAGCTAGGGATTTTGAACATTTTTTCATGTGCTTGTTGGCCATCTGAATGTCTTCTTTGATGAAATGTCTGTTCATATCCTGTGCCCATTTTTCGAATGGATTATTTACCTTTATCTTGTGGTGCTCAAGTATTTTATAAATTCAAGATATAAGTCCCTTATCCGACATGTCATTACCAAACACTTTTTCCCAGTCTGTGGCTTCCCTTTTTACCCTGTTGGAGAAGTTTTTGAATGTGCATAGGGATTTGATTCTTAGAAGGTCCCAGTCATCTATTTTATCTTCTCCTGGTTGTAGATTTTTGAGGATACTTGGAGGACTGTTTATGTTGTGGATTAGAACTACTAAAGTTCTTCCAGGCTTTTTTAAAATGAAATTTATAGTCCTTGGTTTTAGTCCTAGGTCCACGATCCACCTTGAGTTGGTTTTCGTATATGGAGTGAGTTGTGGATCTTGCTTAAGTCTTCTGCAGGTAGTTTTCCAATTTCACTGGCACTACTTCTATTCAATATTGTGCTGAGAGTGCTTGCTAGGGCAATAGGACAAGAGAAGGAAATAAAAGGCATCCAGATAAACAAATAGATAGTTAAACTATCACTATATGCAGATGATATGATGCTGGTAGAACAATTTAATAGAGTGGCAGGATGCAAGATCAATATCCAAAAATAAGTGAGATTCCTCTACAGTAACAAAGAGAACTCAGCAAAGGAAATCAAGAAAGCAATACCATTTACGATAGCCAAATACAAATTGAGAACTTCTAGAGGCACAGAAGACCTGTACAAAGAAAACTACAGAACAATTCTGTGAGACACAGTGAAAGACCTGAAGATATTGAAAAATGTGCCTTGCTAATGAATAGGAAGACTCAATATTATAAAAAAATGGCAATCCTGCCAAAACAATATACATATTCTATGCAATCCCTGTCCAGATGCCAAATTTGTTTTTAAAGGAGAACAAAAAGGAAATTGTCAAGTTCATTTGGAAAGGAAAGAGATCCAGAACAAACAATGCACTTCTGGAAAACAAAAATTAAATAGGAGACATAGCATGGAGACCTCAATGGGATATCTCAATATCTACTACACTACAGTAGTAACAAAAACAGTATGGTACTGGTACACTGATAGGCACATAGACCAATGGAACAGAACTGAGGAACCAGAAATGGATCCATGTACCTATGGTCGACTGATATTCCACAAGGATATAAAAACTAAACTGGACTGCAACTGTAGAAAACGGAAACAGGATATACATATCACACCATACACAAAAATCAGCTCAATATGGACCAGAGACCTGAGAGTAAAGCCCAAAACCACAAAGTTCAGCAAAGACAAAGTAGGATCACGCTTAGATGACCTAGCCTATAGTATAATAAGACTGTCAAATAAAGCCAGAAACGAACAATCAGGAGATGATAAAATTGATGAATGGGACTTTCTAATGATTATATCTGTGTGCACATCCAAACCATTTTCCAACAGAGTGAAAAGAAAGCCTACTAACTAGGAACAAAATTTGGCAGTACCATTTCAGACAAGCGTCTCATAACTGAAGTTTTAGAATCCTACAACACCTCCAAAAGAGAAAGACTAACAGTAAATTTGTAAAATGGGAAAAGGAAATGGAAGTAATTTTCAAAGAGGAAGATATTCGGATGGTCAACAGACATACGAAAAATGCTTAAAATCACTGGCAATAAGGGAAATGCAAATCAAACCCACAATGAGATACAATCTCACTCCTGTAAAAGACCATTATTGTAGAATGTGTTTGAAGATCCAAAGGTGGGAGAGTGGGAATAGAGGGATGAGAATGGGTGAAGGGCGGAAGCAATCATAGTGTCACATAATTTGATGAGTGGATGGTGGGGTTGATGAAGGAAGTATGAAATATCTGGTGTGAAGAGCAATGTATATGAATTACATAATAAACTGATTTAAATTTTTTTTAAAAGTGTTATATCCAATTTTTGCCAACTTCTTTATATACAGGGCTCATATGTACTTGTTCTCTAAATTACTAGTTTTAATTCGCTTTAATAAACTACAAGCCTAAACTACATGCGTTAAACTGCATGATTCTGGTAAGTCTAAAAATTTGGATAAACAGTGATAGTTATAGAAAGGCTTTAGGCCTTTGTTCATCTTCTGTTTATGTATGTATCTTTCCCTCATCTGTACTTAGACTATATAGTGGACAAATCATTAAAGAAGTTAGACTCTATGAAGAAACGTGTGGCATCAGAGTAGGAGGAGATTTAAGAAGCAGAGGAATGGTCCCAGATGTATGTTTTTGAGTGGGGATAGCCAATGAGAATGCATGATTATGGAGGAATTTAGAATGATGGAGCTCATGGAGTTTGAACCATGTCTTGGTTCTAAAACTTGGTAGGGCCCAAGGGTCTGGTTTTAATTGTTTCTGGTCAAACATGCTTCTGTGACACTGATGCGTCAAATGTGATAATGGTGACCCATGGTAGACAGTGTTTGGTGGAGCTACCCGATTAAAACAATCTTGGAAGCAGGAGTGGCAACCACTTGAGTAATAGCTTGACTCCAGAAACTCTATGAAGCTGGAGAAACAATGAAAGTTATACAAGTGTTCAGGTATTGTTTATAGTGTTGCTATGAGTTGCCTACAACTCAATGACAACAACAATATAAAAAATAAAACAAAACAAAACAAAAAACACTGTTGTCTTCATATCCTTGAATTGCCTTTGCTGTTGGCAAAGAGCATTGGACATGTACTGGACATCCAAAACAACAAACCTGTGTTGGGGAACATACAGCCAGTGTATTCCTGAGAGACAAGGTTTGTAAAACACACACTAGATATATTATCAGGAGAGGATGCTATTTGTGTGAAAGAGAGGAAGATCATTTACAATACAGACAGATACAGTGACTGCACCAATGAGGTTGAGTGTGGCAGAGATTGTGAGCATGATGTCTGGTTCTGATCTGTTGTTCATAAATCCGCTATGAAGCATAGTTAATTTGATGGCACCTAACAACAACAGACACACATACTACTTAAGCTACTATTTGAAATTATTTTTTTTCTCTCTGGGGTCTACCCAAACTTTGACCATATAATTTTCCTTTATAGCAAACATTTTAAAGTATACTGATTCAAACTGTGATCTTCTCAGTTACTTGCTATGCACCTGAGAGTTGGACAGTGACAAAAGATGATAATTAATGTCTTTTAATTGTGGTGGTGTAGAAGAGTACTAAATATTCCATGAACTTCCAAGTAAAGAAGCAGATCTGTTTTGGAAAAAGTGAAATCAGAGTGCTTCTTGGAAGCAAAGGTAATGAAACTTCATTTCATTCATTTTAGGTGTGTTGTTAGGAGACCGTCCTTAAAGAAAGACATCATTTTGGAAAGATGGAAGGTCAGTATTACAGAGGAACATTCACAGCAAGATGAACTGACAGGGTGACTGTGGCAATGGGTTCAAGTTTGTCAGAGAGAATTCAGCTCCATTGTTCAAAGGGTCACTATAGGTAGAAGTTTTCTCAAAGTCACAATACAACAGTAAGTCTTCTGATTTGCACTGTGAAAGCCAGGGAAGTAAAATATATGGATAAAAAAAGTGATGTTGTTAAAGATTATGGAGCAGAGAAACATTTTCAAATAAACACAATTTTCCAGATACTTTCTGGTTCTTTGAGTTGCAGTAGGGCAAAGCCTGGTGCACACTGTATCTACATGCAAATTAAAAGAGGACAGTATCTGGATATATGCAATCCTGCAGCTAAAATTCCCCTTCCTCAAGGAACACTCTCTCTTCAAGGCCTTCTCTGTGAGTAAAAGTCAGACTGAATCCCAACCTTACCACCCCCATTGCTGGATATACCCTGTGCAGCTGCACAGAGAATCCTGGCTGAAGAAAACTCACTTCTCCCATTTCTTCTTCTACCTTCATAAAAAAATAGGATGTGTCAGGCTTAGTCTGTCAAGACAGCACCATTAGGGACTATTACAACCTAATACATTTTCATGGGCAAGAAGTGCTCTTGTACAGACATCTCCCCGGGCTGTGTATCATATAATTATGAAATTCCCCGGGAACCTTCTATTCCTTTGTTATGATACTACATGCCCTTTCCACCCAACACTGTGCTTTCTGGAATCTTCTTCCTTATTCATCATATTTCCTTCTATCTTACCTCTCTTTAGGCTTATGAACCCTAACTTCTGTGATGCTGCACATATGTAAGGTGCAAAACCTTCCCCAGCAGTAAATAAATCCTAGAGATTGCCTCAAGTTACAACAGTTTTATTTCCATTATCATTCTCTTGTGCATTTACCTTCTGTCTCAAAGAATGCTGACCATAGGAAACCAGATGAGTGGATTTAGTTGGAACAGATATTTGAGTCCTGTTTTCTTGAGAAATCTGTAGGTAATGAATAAGTCAGAAGGAAGGGTGCACTAATTATTTACTTCAAAAGGCATTTTTGAGAATCAGAAGACAAAGGATTTAATGCTATTGGGACATGGATGCTATTAGAAAATGGATGGAGCTTGAGAATCTGTCTTGGGTTGGTTACATATGAACTGCATGAGACTGGGCAAGCCATCTCTAACTTACTGAAGGGTTTCAGTAAAATGGGATGATAAATGCTCCTCTTAATTCTATAGTGAGAAAAGTCAACAGAATCTATATTCAAAGAATCCTAAACCCACTTTGTTGCAGTCTCTTGAGTCTCTTTCTGCTTTATTTCCTCCTCTTGTCTTCTCCCTCTTCTCTGGGCTGTTTCTTCCTTGCTCTGTTTCTTCTTTCTCTTCTCCTGCCTTTCCCAAAGTGACCCTTCCCCCTTGCCCCATCCTCACCCCAAACCTTTTGTCCACCTTTTCTTTGGAAGATTTTCTTTTACATGGTGATGTCACAGTTCTTCCCCTACTGAATAGAACCATTTTAATCAGGATAAAACCACCATGGGATCCCTGTAAAAGGTCACCTGGAGCTGCGGTGTCTAGTATCAGGCTCACAAAGAGACTGTCCTTCTTGAAGAACTTTTGAATTGAAAAGAATGTTTCTATAGATGACATCTATCCACCTTAATAAGGGGAAGTTAAAAGACCTGCTCCTGAACTCAAGGAGCATAAAACTTTACATATTTTTCTTCACGGTAGCACTAGATTGGTGAACTGTTCCTAGAAAGTAACTTTAATGATCATTTCAAGAATACCTGGCACTGATTATTCATCTGACCGAGCCATAAAGAATGGGATGAACATTTTAGGTGATTCCCCGCTCTCATGGCAAATTTATTGTCTCTGGACCAGAAAGAAGACATTTATATCTAATAGCTTCTTGCTGATTAAAATAAAATAGCCTCTAATCCCTCCATCCCAATATTTATCCAAGACCTTTTTGTGACCAACTCAGACCTTTTTAGTAAAAAATTTACTGGGTTTTAACAACTTATTTTTAAACAGATTTCTTTGCTTTAAACAAAAGAAAAATTCCAGATTGAGTATCTGTGTATTATTACATAGATATCAAGGTTGTGTCATGAGATAATAGTTGATTAGCATTTCCATTTCTACCATTTTGGTTTCTTTTCTCTTCCTGGCCTAGATGCCGTATCCTTCTTGTCAACATCACACCAGCTATTCTGAACTGTGGTGTATACTTCTGACAAATTTATGCAAAATCAGACTGCCTTTTCAAAGAACAAACCTCTTCCTGTGAATTCACATGTGATGCTAGTTAAATTGTCAGATTTCAGCTGCTTTACTCAATAGCCATTTATTCAAATTTATTTATAAAGCAAACACCAAAACCACCCACTGTCAGATGCGCACACATATGCATACTTAGACACCTCAACATCCCATGCCAAGCTGAGCTGACAAGATGCACAACTACTATATTTTACAGTATTTGAAATGCAATAATTAGCGTTTGTTAGAGGAGGGGGTGGAACAAAACAGCATTCCCTTGAAACAAATTACTGAAATTAGTATTTCCACTTCTTCAGGATTCAGTGCTGAAAGGAAGATCCCTGGTGATAGTTAATTCGATGTTGTTCTCACTATTACATTTGCCAGCACTTTCTTGGTTAGCAACAAATGGCTTTTTGTCTTTTAATAGGAGGAACGTCGCCACTGCAGTTTCTGAAGGGAGTTGGTTAGATGGCAGTGTATCTTAAAGTTTTAGAATTCCCTCATTTATTTAGAAGGTCTTCAAATTTGCATTTATTTTTTTAGTATTAAATTCATATGCAATTTTGTTTTATTTTGTTTTGCTTCCTGCTTATTTTATAATTTTGCTGTTATTGCTATGTGCCATCAAGTCACATAGCGACCCCTTATGTACAGCAGTTCTGAAGCCTGTCCAGTACTGAAGCGAGTCTGACTCTGACATACCAGCCTCTATTGCTTCAGTCACTGTATCAATCTATCATATCTGGGGTCTTCAGCTCCCACATTGTCCCTCTATCCTTCCAAGTATGATGTTCCTTAGTTGCCAAGGAGAAACTTGGTCTCACTGTCTCCAAGACATACCTATTTATTTTCTTGGTCACCCATGGTATGTTCAAGACTCTTCTCCAGCACCATAACTCAAAGACATCAGTTCTTCTGTCATCCTTAGTCACTGACCCACTCTATGATTCATAACAAGTAATTACATATTTCATCCAGTTTTTCTGGATGAAATATGTTTACGGCATTGAAGTCTATGGGAGAGAGAAGAGTCTAAAAGTATTATATTTTAGGACATTGTTTTTATTGTAGGAGTATGCAATGAGGGTTGCAGAGTGGATTATATTTGGGGGTAGGGGGTGGGGTTTGGGGAGGTGCGGGGGGATTGTGTACCAATGAGGGAGTTTTTCTTTTGCTTTTCAAGGAGAGGAGCAAAATGGGGGGGAGGGGTTTGTGCGGGGAGAAGGGTGCAACAATGAATGAATGGAATCCCAAAATCTCTGTAGATGTTCATTGAAATGAAAAATAAACAACCTAAATTAAAAACAAAAAAAAAAACAAAACAAAACCAAATTCCAAAATGTACATGAAGGTGAAAACTGTTCACTACATTGTGGCTCATTAGTCTTTGGAAAGCTATTGGGGGGATGGGGGTGGTGCAGTAAGAGAAATTGGAAGAATATGGTCTGAAAAACAATGTATTTGGATTTTGTAAATAAACTGGTATAAATAAAAACAAAAAAAAAACCCAAGTAATTGCAAAGATGGTGGCATGGATCAGGGACAGTTTAGTCTCTAGACTGACAACATTGTTTCTCAGTACTCTGGAGAGGTCCCTGATAGTAGATTTGCCCAGTGCCATTAGTCTCTTGATTTTCTGACTGGTGGTGCCAAGAGTGTTGATTGTGGAGTCGAGCAAGCTATAATTTATAACAATCTCAATCTCTTCTCCAACTATCATGGTGCTGCCAATTAGTCCAGTGGTAAGAGTCTTTGTTTTCTTGATGTTGAGTGTCAACTCATTTTGAAGACTACAGTCCTTGACCTTCTGCAGGAAACAGTTCAGGATCTCCTCAGTTTCAGCAAGCAATGTTGTGTCATCTGCATAATGTAGGTTATTGATGAGTCTTCATCCAATCTTGATGCCACATTTCCCCAGATAAAGTCCAGCCTACAGAATGATCTGTTCTCAATATAGATTGAAAAGGTATGGGGACTAGAATGAATCCCTGACACATTCCTTTCCCTATTTTTTAAATAAATGTTTTAGTTGTGATTTTAACAAAAGTATTGAAAAGTTAGATTTTCATTCATTCATTGTTGCACATTTTTTACCTTTCTCTCCCTCTCCCTTGTCCAGTTCACTCTTAAAAAAAAATCATTCATTGTTGTACAATCACCTCCCTTCCTCCCATTCCCCCAGTCCTCTTTGCAATGTACCTCTTATTCTGGACTGTTGTCTTACATACAATGACTAATTATATATTCCTTTTAAACAGTTCATTTCTTCATCTATTCCAGTGCAATGTGTATTATCTATCCACTCTTAGTCTATTCTCCTCCCAAGCCTTCATGTCAAACCTGCTTTATAACAGTAGAGCTCTTTAATACTTGTCCTTTTGTGACTGACATATTTCACTCAGCAACCATGCAGTTCTGAAGACTGCTTTCCTAGTCTAAGTATAGGTTCTGCATGAAAACAATCAAGTAAGTGTTCAGGGATTCCCATTCTTCTTAAGCTTAGCCGCAATTTGTTGGGATCAACATGGTCAAAGGTTGTTGCTTGGTCAATGAAACACAGATAGATATCCCTCTGGGAATCTTTCCTTTCTTCCAAGATCCATCTGACATTGCTATAATGTCTGTCATGCCGAGACCTCTTTTAAACCCAGCTTGTGTTTCTGGTAGTTCTCTGTTGATGTACTGCTTCAGCCATTTTTTAAATAATCTTCAGCATATTTTGCTTGAGTATAATATTAGCGATATTGTACAATAATTTCCACACTTTTTCAGGTCACCATTTTTTTTAATGGGAATAAATATAGATCACTTCCAGTCAGTTGGCCAGGTAGTTGTCCTCCAGATTTCTTGGCACAACCTGGTAACAAATCTAGAGCAGCGTCTTTTTTGTTGAAATATGTGAATTGGTATTCTGTCACTTCTTGGAACCTTATTTTTTGCCAAATCCTTCAAAGCAGCCTACACTTTCTCCTTCATCACCATTGCATCTTTTTCATTAATTCTTCTGTGTCAATCAATTCTTTTTAGTACAGTGATTCTGTATACTACTTTAATCTTCTTCTTTTTTTTATACTGGTTTACTTACAAAGTTCATAAAGCTCATATACATTGTTTTTCACACCAAATCTTTCCCTTTTCCTTTACCCATGCCTCCGTCCACCCATCAAATTTTGTGACCCTTTGGTTAAGCCTCCCCCTTCCCTCCCTGGATCCTTGAATTTGTTTTACAATAACATTCTTACACAATATTTGTCTTTATGAGATTGAGTTTATTTAGCATAATGCTCTCCAGTCATGCAGATTTGCTATCTCAATATTTATTCAAGTGACAATAAAAAGAAATAGACAAACAAACAAGCAAACAAATATATGGCAAGAAAATCAACTAAATTATATCATTTTTTTTTACTATCTATTGATCTATCAATCAACCTAATGACACTGAAAATTAGCAACAAAGCTGTGGGTTTCTCCCCAGAGAGCAAGAAAGGGGAAAAAATCTATAAAATAAAACAAGGTCTGTGTGTGAACATGGAAGAAAGATCAACAAAACCAAAGTCGTATTGTAATACCTGAAAGAAAGCAAAGACCATGGTCAATCAAAAAGAACCATTCTGTGAGCTATAATGGCTTGGATCTTTTTATCAAATGTGATTCATATCCTGCCTCATTTCTTCGATCTCTTACGTAAACAAGAATCCTTTATGCATCTAATCCCCTAAATCCTCTGATTTCAAGCCAGTGCTTAATCACTGGTAGACTACTAGCTATTCCACATCTTCAAACCCAGCACAACCAACACTCTTTTTTTGAAAAATTATTAAATTTTATTAATTTTAATGAATAGTTACAGAGATTTTGGATTTTCATTCATTCATTGTTGCACTATTTTCTCTACCCTCCTCCCCAGTTTGTTCTTCTCCCCCACCTTGAAAGTCTGTTTTAATTGTCCATTTGCCACAGTGCTTGTCAAAGCCAGTTCTGATTAATCTCCTTTGTCAGTGTGTCCTTTGCCATT
>NW_006400053.1:2931338-2936180 GCF_000299155.1 Elephantulus edwardii | reverse complement strand
TACCTTTGGGTGGCACTGTTTATGAGCAAGACTTCCTTTTCCTGACACAGGCCCTAAGCTGGCAGCAGTAGCTGCCCAAATAATTTTGGCCTCTTTGCAATTTGATAAATCCAACTTTAACCACAAATGTAATCTTAGTAGCACCTTCAAAAATTCATACAATATGGAACATAGGTACTGTTTTCTCAAAATAAAGATGATTTGGAAAGTTCATTTTTAATTTTGTAATTCTAAGTCAATTGTTATTTGAGAATATAATTTTTAATGTTTGACTAATGCTCTGTTATGTTATCTTCTCTTAAAAATGCATGACATATACCACAGCTTCTCTATATTCACACAAAAAATACTATGCTGCATTGAAAAACATGGAAATATAATTCAAAATGGCTGACCCTGCAGGACGTTATGCTGAGTGAAATATCCCAGTCACAAAAGGAAAAATACTGCACAGTGCCACTGTTGTAAAACGGGACTGACAGTGGGGTTGGGAGTAGACTGAGATAGATGGGACAAGTTATGTAAACTGCATTGAAACAGATGAGGGAGACAACTATTTAAAAGATGATTAGGTATTATTGTTATGACAGGAGTCCAGAACTAAGGCTGCAGAGTGGAGTGGACTTGGGGGCAGGGATTGTATAACAATGAAATAATTTTTCTTTTACTTTTCAAAGAGAAGAGTGAACTGGGGGGAGGGTGTGGGTAGGGACAAAAGTGCAACAATGAATGAATAGAAATCCAAAGTCTCTGTAAACTTTCATTAAAGTTAATAATAATAAAAAAGAAAGGAAAAAATGCATGAAATATATGAAATTAAACAAAAGTTCAATATTCTACTTTTTTTTCCTCAAAAGTTCATAGTAGTTTATTTAAAGTAGCCAAAGGGTGGAATAAACCCAAGGCTTTGTTCTCAGATATATTGATAAACAAAATAAAATATATATATTGCAATGTTTTTAAACCATAAAATAATTTTAACATGAACCTAATTATGTTAAATGAGATAAAGGAAGATAGAGGTAATGCACCATTTCCAGAAGACCATGGGCTTGGGCTGGGAGTTAAAATAGTTCTGGGCAGAATGGAGGTGATGGATTTATACCTTGGCCCAATATAATGCCACATACAGGAAATACCTGTTATTAAATGTTGTTGAGTTGGAACTGATTCATAGCTGAACCTCCAATACATTTCCAGAATAATCTGTTCTTTTTATTTTTTTTTATTTTGAGATTTTAATGAACGTTTATAGAACTCTTGAGTTCCCGTTCCTTCATTGTTGCACATTTTTCTCACTACTTATCACCCTCAGTTCGCTTTTCTCTCTGGAAAAAAAATTCTTTTATTGTTGCACAATTTCCTTCCCCACCTCCCGTTGCCCTTTGTTGTGCAGCTCTTATTCTGCACTATTGTCATGCAAATAATATATAATCATATATTCCTTTTAAACAGTCCTTTTCCTCATCTGTTTCAATGCAGTGTACATTATTTATCCCCAAACCCCGAAGTCAGTCCTGTTTTATAACGGTGGCATTATGTAGAATTTGTCCTTTTGTGACTGAGATATTTCACTCAGCATAATGTCCTCCAGAGTCACCCATTTTATATAATATTTTATGAGTTCCTTATTTTTCAGTGCTGGATAGTATTCCATTGTGTAACTATACCACAGTTTCTCTATACTTTGGTTTTTGATGGGCATTTAGGTTGTTTCCATCTCTTTACTATCGTGAACAACACAGAAATACACATAGGTGTACAAATATTTGTTTGAGTGGCAGTTCTCTTTTCTTTAAAGTATATTCCCAGTAGTGGAATTTTTGGGTCAAGTGGTATTTCTATTTCCAACTTTTTGAGAAAGTATCATACTGCCTTCAATAGTAGTTGCACTATTTTATACTACCACCAACATTTAATAAGGGTTTCAATTTCTTTACTACCTCGCAAGCAATTGTTGTTTGCTGTTCTGTCAAATTGTGCTAATCTTACTGGGGTAAGATGATACCTCATAGTTGTTTTGACTTGCATCTCTCTTAGAGCTAAAGATTTTGAACATTTCTTCATGTGTTTGTTTGCCATCTGAGTGTCTTCTTTGGTGAAGTGTCTGTTCATATCCTGTGCCCATTTTTTCCACTGGGTTTTTTTTTTTTACCTTTATTTGTTGCAGTGCTGAAGGATTCTATAAATTCTAGATATAAATCCCTTAACAGACATGCCATTACCAATTTTTCCCCCAGTGTGTGGCTTTCCTTTTTACCCTGATGAAAAAGGGTTGTTTATGTGCATAGGGATTTGATTATTAGAAGGTCCCATTCATCTATTTTATTCTTTCCTGGTTATAGGTTTTTCAGGATTCTTGGAAGACTGTTCATGTTGTTGATTGGAGTTTCTACAGATCTTCCAAACTTTTCTCTGATGAAGTTTATAGTCCTTGGTTTTAGTCCTAGGTCCTTGATCCACTTCGAGTTGTTTTTTGAGTTTTCTACATAGTCTTCAAATTTTGCCAACACCATTTGTTAAAAAGACTGTCAATTTCCCACTTAACTGATTTAATCTCTTTGTCAAAAATCAACTGACCATAGATAGATGAGCTGATTTGGGAGTTCTCGATTCTATCCCATCAATCTATATGTCTATCATGGTAGCAGTACCCCACTATCTTGACCACCACAGCTATGTAGTAGGTTTTGAAATCAGGAAGTAAGATGCCTCCTACCTTGTTTTTATTTTTAAGGAGTGTTTTGCTTGTTCAGGGTCTCTTTCTATTCCAGATAAAATTGGAAATTACATTTTCTATCTCATTGAAGTATCAAATTGGTATTAAGATTGCCTAGAACTTGTAATTTGCTTTTGGTAGGATTATAATTTTGACAATATTTAGTCTTCCTTTCCGAGAGCATGATATATTCTTTCATTTCTCCAGGTCTCATTTTGTGATTTATAGTAATGTTTTGTAATATTATTTACATAGGTCCCTTGTGTTTCTAGTTAGATTTACTCCCATGTATTTAATCTTATGATTAGCTACTATGATGGGTATTATTTTTCATAGCTTCAGTTCTCTATTCTCTTTGTTGCTGTAGAGAAATCCAGTTTGTTTTTGTATGTTGATCTTGTATCCTGTCACTTTGCTAAATTGGTCTACTATGCCCAGTAGCTTTCTTGCTGAGTTTTTATGGTTTTTCTAAGTATACTATCATATCATCTGCATATAAAGATAATTTTACCTCCTCTTTGCCAATTTTTAATACCTTTTATTTTCTTCTCTTATCTTATTGCTATTGCTAATAATACCAACATAATATTGAATATGAGAAGTGATAGTGGGTATCCTTTTCTAGTTTCTGTTCTCAAAGAGAATGCCTTTCCAATAGTTTTTACTATGTTGAGGAAATTCAATTTTGTCATGGTGAATTTTTTTTAATGTATCATTGGATTTTATTCACCAGGATATTACTCAGGATTTTTGCATCCATGTTCATGAGGGATACTGGTCTAAAGTTTTCTATTTCTGTGGTGTTTTTACCTGACTTTGGTAAAAAAATAGGTTTGCTTTAAAGAAGGAGTCTGAGAGAATTCCATCTTTTTCTATTTTCTGATATACATTTTGTAGAATATGGGATAATTCTTCTCTGAATGCTTGATACAATTAACTTGTAAAACCATCTAATCCAGGGCATTTTTTGTAAGAAATTGCTTTATTACCTTTCCAATTTCTTATTTTGTAATGAGCCTGTTCAGGTGTTTGATTTTGGTCTGTGTCAGTTTAGGTAGGTTGTGAGTTTGTAAGTATTTGTCCATATTCTCTGGTTTTTTATATTTGTTTTAGTATAGCTGTTCATAGGTTTTGAACAGCTATACTAAAACTAATATTAACTAAGAATAGCAGGCCTCTGAAAACAGAATGCATGTAGAATAATGAAAGGGCAGCTGAGGTGGGGCTTTCAAGTATGGAAATACAAAGGAAAAGGAACATTTGTAAGCAGACACTAGTGATTGGAACATGGAATATGAGAACCATGAATGTCGGAAAATTAGATATTGTTAAGGAAGAAATGGAACCCATAAATATTGACATACTAGGCATTGGTGAGATGAGATGGACTGGCATTGAGGCATTTTGAGTCGGATGATCATATGATATATCACTCCAGAAATGAAAAGGTGAGGAAAAACGAGGTTGACTTCATAGTTAAAAAAGTCATTTCTAGATCCGTATGCATAAAAGGAAGTCCAGTGAATACCACTATCATTCAGATATATGTACCAACAACCAGAGCCAAAGAAGAGGAAGTAGAAGATTTCAAACAACTTTCACAGTCGGAGATCGATCGAACATGCAATCAAGAAGCATTGATAATCATGGGTGACTGGAATGCAAAAGTTGGGAAAAGAGAAGAAGATTCAGTAGTTGGAAGACATGGACTCAGTGACAGAAATAGAATGATTGAATTTTGCACAATCAATGACTTATTCATTGCAAATAAGTTTTTTAAGAGACATAAACGCAGGTTATATACATGGATTCCACCAGATGGTATGCATAGGAATCAGATCGATTACATCTGTGGAAAGAACCACTAGAGAAGCTCAATATCAGCTCCGAAAACTAGGACAGGAGCTGATTGTGGAACAGACCACCAACTACTCACATGAAAATTCAAGCTGAAGCTGAGGAATATTAAGCCGAATCCACGGGAACCAAAATATGACTTTAAGTCTATCCCACCTGAATTTCAGAACCATATCAGGAGCAGATTTGAGGCCTTTTACACTAATGAGCGAAGACCAGATGATTTGTGGGAGGATGTCAAAGGTATCATCCAGGAAGATTGGAAA
>NW_006400053.1:2906351-2930856 GCF_000299155.1 Elephantulus edwardii | reverse complement strand
TAACAGATGCTGCCTGGACCTGCTCACCAAGTTGTGCCAAGAAATCTGGAGAACAACCACTTGGCCGACTAACTGGAAGAGATCTATATTTGTTCCCATCCCAAAAAAGGGTGACCCAACTGGGTGTGGAAATTACAGAACAATATCATTGATTTCACATGCAAGCAAGATTCTACTAAAGATTATCCAAAAACAACTGAAACAGTATATCAGCAGAGAACTGCCAGAAGTTTCTGCTAGATTTAAAAGGGGTCGTGGTACTAGGGACACTGTAGCTAGTGTTAGATGTATCATAGCTGAAAGCAGGGAATACCAGATGAATGTATATCTGTGTTTCTTTGATTGTGCAAAGACATTTGACTGTGTGGATCATAACAAACTGTGGCTGACTCTGAGAAGAATGGGAATCCTAGAACACTTGATTGTGCTAATGAGAAAACTATACTTGGACCAAGAGGCAGTCATCAGAACAAAGCAAGGAAACACTGCATGGTTTAAAATTGGGAAGAGCGTACGCCAGGGATGTCGCTTGTCTCATAACTTTTCAACCTGTATGCAGAAAAGATTATGCAGAAGGCTGGGCTCTATGAGGAAAAATGTGGGGCAGGATTGGTGGAAGATCTATCAGCAATCTGTGTTATGCAGATGACACAACCCTGCTTGCTGAAACTGAGGAGAATCTGAAGCACTTGGTGCAGAGGGTCAAGGACTACTGCCTTCAATATGGATTGATGCTCAATGTCAAGAAGACAAAGATTCTTACCACTGGACCAATTGGCAGCATCAGATGAATCAGGTGAAGAGATTGAGATTGTTCACAGGTTTAGTTTGCTTAGCTCCACAGTCAACACTCTTGGCACCAGTAGCCAGGAGATTGAAAGACGTATTGCCGTGGGAAAGTCTGTTGTTAGGGACCTCTCCAAAGTACTGAAGAGCAATAGTGTCTCTCTAGAGATTAAAGTACATCAGATACAGGCCATGGTCTTTTCAATCACTTGTTATGCACCAGAGAGTTGGACAATGACTAGGGAGGATAAAAGGAGAATTAATGCCTTTGAGCTGTGGTGCTGAAGAAAAGTATTGAATGTAACATGGACTGCTAAGAAAACAAACAGGTTCATCCTGGAGAGGGTTAAACCAGGCAGTTTCTTGGAGGCAAGGATTCTGAACCTTCCTCTGGCATACTTTGGACATGTTGTAAGGAGGGACTGATCCTTGGAGAGGGACATCATGCTGGGGAGTGTGGAGGTAGAGCACAGGTGGGGAAGGCCCTCTATGAGGTGGATTGATTCAATGACTGGGGTAATTGGGATGGGTGTATCAGAGACAGTACGATTGGCACAGGACAGGGCAGGGTTTAGGACTGTTGACTCGAAGGCACATCACAACAAGAACAACAATAGCTGTTCATAATATTCCATTGTTAACTTTTTTTTTTTAGTTTGTTCTGATGTGACATTGTCCCTTTCATTTCTTATTTAGATTATTTGTGTCTTTTCTTTCTTTTACTTCATTAGTTGTGTTAGTAGTTTGTCAATTGTGCTGACCTTTTTGAAGAACTAATTCCTGGTTTTGTTGGTGTTTACAACTGTTTTTTGTTTGTTTCTTTTTTATTTCATTAACTGCTGGCATGATTTTTATCATTTCAGGGGTGGATTTTTTAGTGGATGCCAGGTTTTCTTGCTTATTATTTTTAAATTTCTTGGATATGTGGGGTTAGAGAATGAACTATAATTTTTTCTTGGCTTTTCATTTGTTTTCTTATTGCTATAAATTGACATCGGATTACTGCTTTGGCTATTTCCCAAAGGTTTTGGTAAGTTGTGTTTTTATTGTTATTTGTTTCAAGAAACTTTTTCATTTCGTTTTTATTTCTTCTAGTACCCCCTTACATTCAAGCAAAGTGTTTATCAGCTTCCATATGTATAGATTTTTATTCTCCTTTATCTTTTTGTTATTAATTTCTATTTTTGTAGCATGTGATCTGAATAGGAACTCTGTATTATTTCTATGTTTTTTGATTTATTTGTGCTTACCTTCTGACCTAAAATGTGATCTATTCTCGAGAACATCCCATGAACATTGGAGTAGAAGGTATACTTTTTTTTGGTGGGGTGCATTAGTAAATATATATATATATATATATATAATAGTGAGGTTGTCTATTTCCTTTTTTAGTTTTCAGTTTTGTTAATTTTTTTTGCATTTTACAGCTCTCTCCTTTGGCATATAGATATTTATTATTTTTATGTCCTTTTGGTAGTGACATTCCTTGTCCTTTGTGATGGTTTTTGCACTGAAATATATTTATCAGAGGTTAATATTGCTATTCCTGCTTTTTTCTAGTTGCCACTTGCTTGGTAATATTTTTCCCACCCTTTCATTTTGATCATCCTTTATTTTCACTTTTCAGGTGTGTCTCTTGTAGATAGCATATTGATGGGTTTGGGTATTTTTTAATCCAATCTGCTATTCTTTTCTCTTCAGTGTTGCATTTTAAACCATTCATATTCAGTGTGATTATTGAGAGACAATGTTTTATTGGTATCATTTTGTTGAGTTCTTTTTTATGTTATTGCTGGTTACTTTGGTCCATCTTGCTTTCTGTGGCACCTCTGTAAGGAGGATGTCTCTTAGTGTTTCCTGAAATGCTGGCCTTGTTTTTACAAACTCTTTTAGGGTCTCCTTTTCTGAGAATATCTTGATTTCTCCTTCATATTTGATGGACAGTTTTTCAGGTATTGTATTATTGGTTGACAGTTGGTTCTTTGAGTGTTCAATATATGTCATTCCACTGTCTTCTTGCTTGTATGGTTTCTGCTGAGAAATCAGCACTTAATAATATTTGTTCTCCCTTATAGGTTATTCTTTGTTTCTCCCTAGCTGCTTTCAAAATTCTCTCCTTTTCTTTGGTTCTGGCAAATTAGACTACAACATGTCTTGTAGTCTTTTGGGGTGTGTTCTATCAGGTTTCTGTTCAGCATCTTTAATATATATTGTATCATTCTTCATTATGCCTGAAATGTTTTCTTCTGATAGTTTTTCCACAACTTAGTGTTTTTACTTACTTCTTCTTGTTCTGGGATTCCAATTATGCATATGTTATTCCTCTTGATAGTGTCCCACATTATTTTTAAACTTTCTTCCTTTTCCTTCCATTTTGATTCTGCTTTTTGTGCTAGCAGATCAGTTATGACACTTCTATCTTCTGTTTCACTGGTTCTGTGTTCCGTCTCTTCAACTCTGTTCATATATCCCTCTAATACGTTGACAACTTCTGAAATATTGGTTTTCATATTTTAGATTGTGGTTTCTTGTTTTTCCAGAGCCTCTAATGCCTCGTTTTTTTTATCTATGTTATTTTGGATTTTTTTTTTTTTAAGTTGCTCCTGGTTTTTGCTTGAAGGGTCCTGTAACTCTTTACGTTTTGTCTTTCGCCCACTGGAAAGATTCAATCATTTTTCTTTTAAATTCTTAGTCAGAAAGTTCCATCAGACTTTTTGGCTTCAGGAAATCCATTGTTGCTGTGTCACTTTTTGTGTGTGATTTCTTGTTTGGGGTTTGTGTAGAGCATAAGGTAGCCTGCTTCTTCAATGACAGTGTTGTAGTAGAGTGTTTACACCTGAAGTGATAGCAGGCTCTTGGTCTAACGTCACTGCTCTAGAGGAGGGAGGGGCAGCTACACTGCCTGAATTTCTCTCTGAACTTTTGTCATTCAGTTTGTAAAAGATATTGCCTATGAATTAGCAGCTTTCTCTTTTAGACAACTGCCTCAGATAGGCTAGTCTAAAGTGTGTCCTGGACCCCTGGCCATGCTGCCTGAACCCCTGAACCAGTCACCTGGAGGACTTTGCCTTGGCACCTGGATGACTTGTCTGCTGTCTGGAAGCTGGCAAAGGCAGCTGCCTGGAAGTTCCAGCCCCATTGCCTGAAGGACCTGGCCTTACCACATGGAGGACCTCTCCCCACTGCCTTGACCCCTCGGCCCCAATGACTGGAAGATGACTCACTATTGCCCCTCCGAACTTCACCAGGGACATCAGAATCACAATAAACCCATTTTATTTCCTCTCCCCTCCAAAGCTTGGGCTGCCTTTAGCATGGGACACCTTATACTGTATGATACTTTTCCATATGACTTTCAAGTTTTGTTGTTTTGTTTGAGTTTCCCCCCCCCACCATTTTCTACAGGCATAGTTATGTACATAATTGAGATTATTGGTAAATTTTCTCCAATTATGATGTTACGTTTTTCTTCATTTAGTTCAACCTCTTTAATTTTTTGGTCACTGTGTAGACTTAATCAGTATAATGAATGGATACAACAGTGACACATACTTTCCTAACTTTAAACCCTGTACTGTTCACTTACTCTGTAGGTTTAATTGCTCCTTTTATCTATGTATAGATTTTAGTAAGTATATGTAAGTGTTCTGAGATTCCCGTTATTCTGAAGGGTAGCCATCATTTCTCATTATCCAACAGAGTCAAATGCTAATAAAGTACCAATAAACACATTTTTGGTACTCAGTGCTTTTAGTGAAGATCCATCTGACCTCAGCAGAGATATTCTTTGATCCATGATCCCTTCTGAATCCAGTTTAAATTTCTGAAATTGTCCTATAAAGTAATTTTTGCAAAATCTTCAGTAAGATTTTGCTTGCATGTGATACTAATGAGGTTGTTCTAAAATTTCCTTAACTTTATCAAATTATTTTTTTAAATGAAAGCCAATTCCAGTCAATTGGCCAGTTGAACTTCCATATTTTTTGTCATAGGCTAGTGAGCATGTCCAAGCTCTATCAGATGCTGAAACATAGATATTCTATCAATTCAAGGATCCTTTCCCCCAGTTTCTTCAGTGCAGATTGGACTTATTCCTTCTGTACTATCGGTGCTCAGAAACTGCTTCTCAAAATTATTCAGTGCCAAATAATTCTTTTTGGTAGAGTAACTTTGTGTATTTTTGTTGTTGTTGTTATGTGCCATCAAGTCATATTTTTGTTGTCTTTGTTGTTATGCACCATCAAGTCACCTGCGACTCATCACGACCCTATGCACAACAGCCCTAAACCCTGCCCTATCCTGTGTCAATCTCACTGTCTCTGACACACCCACCCCCATTATCCCAGTTACTGGATCAATCCATCTCATGGAGGGTCTTCCTCTCCTGCGCTGTTCCTCCATCCTCCCAAGCATGACGTTCATCTCCAAGGACTGGTCCCTCCTTGCAGCATGTCCAAAGTATGTCAGATGAAGCTTCAGAATCTTTGCCTCCAAGGAAAAGCCTGGTTTAACCCTCTCTAGGATGAACCTGTTTGTTCTCTTAGCAATCCATGGTATATCTGGTATTCAAGACTTTTCTCCAACACCACATTTCAAAGGCATCAATTTTCCTTCTATCATCCCTTGTCATTGTCCAGCTCTCTTATGATTGCAAATCTCTGATAAGCAAATGATTGCAAAGACCATGGTATGTATCAGGCGTACCTTGTCTCCAGACTGACATTGTTGCTCTTCAGTATTTTTAAGAGGTCTCTAATCAGACTTTCCTATCACAATATCTTTTAATTTCCTGGCTGCTGGTGCCAAGAGTGTTGATTGTCTAGCAAAAACTGTGAACAATCTTAGTCTCTTCACCATACATCATGATGCTGCCACTTGGCCCAGTGGTGAGAATCTTTATCTTCTTGATATTGAGCCTCAATCCATACTGAAGGCTGCAGTCCCTGACCTTCCACAGCAAGCACTTCAGGTCCTCTTCAGTTTCAGCAAGCAGGGTTGTGACATCTGCATAATGCAGATTATTGATGAGTCTTCCTCCAATCCTGATGCCACATTTCTCCTCATAAAACCTAGCCTCCCGTTTAATCTGTTATGCATAAAGATCCAAAAGATATGGAGATACGACAAAGCCCTGACATACACCCTTCCAAGTTTTGAACAATGCATTGTTTCCTTGCTCTGATCTAACAACGGCCTACTGGTCCACGAATAGGTTTCACCTTAGCATGATCAAGTATTATAGGATTGCCATTCTTCCCAGACTTAGCAACAGTTTTTTGTGATCCACACAGTCAAACGTTCTGTGTATTACTGATATCTTTTTATATGCTTCTTGCATTACTCAAGATTTTACTCAAAGAATCTTTCAGTATTTTAAGTGAGGCTTGACTTTGTTTATAAGTAACTTCAGTTTGAGGATGTTGTTTCTTCTTTTTCTAACTGTAATTTTTATATATTATATTATACATTATATATTTTAGTAGGCTGACTCTGAGAAGAATAGGAGTCCCAGAACATTTAATTGTGCTAATGTGAAACCTATACTTGGACCAAGAGGCAGTAGTCAGAACAGAGCAGGGAAACACTGCATGGTTCAAAATTGGGAAGGGTGTACGCCAGGGATGCATCCTGTCTCCATACCTTTTCAACATGTATGCAGAGCAGATTATCCGAGAGGCTGGGCTCTATGAGGAGAATTGTGGCATCAGGATTGGTGGATGATTTGTCAATAATCTGCGTTATGCAGATGACACAACCCTGCTTGCTGAAACTGAGGAGGACCTCATGCACTTGCTGAGAAGGGTCAAGGACTGTAGCCTTCAGTATGGACTGAGGCAGGCTCAATGTCAAGAAGACAAAGATTCTCACCACTGGACCAATTGGCAGTGTCAGGATGGATGACGAAGAGATTGAGATTGTCCACAGCTTCAGTTTGCTCGGCTCCACAGTCAACACTCTTGGCACCAGCAGTCAGGAAATAAAAAAGCGTATTGCAATGGGAAAGTCTGCTGTTAGGGACCTCTCTAAAGTATCAGGAGCAACGGTGTCTCTCTGGAGACTAAGGTGTGCCTGATACAGGCCATGGTATTTGCAATCGCTTATTATGCATCAGAGAGTTGGACAATGACTAGGGAGGACAGAAGGAGAGTGGATGCTTTTGAGCTGTGGTGCTGTTGAAGAGTACTGAATGTACCATGGACTGCCAGGAAAACAAACAGATTCATCTTGGAGAGGATTAAACCAAGCTATTCCTTGGAGGCAAGGATTCTGGGGCTTCCTCTGACATACTTTGGACATGTTGCCAGGAGGGACGGGTCCTTGGAGAGGGACATCATGCTTGGGAGGGTGGAGGGACGGCGCAGGAGGGGAAGACCCTCTATGAGATGGATTGATTCAGTGACTGGGGTAATCGGGATGGGTGTGTCAGAGGCAGTGCGGTTGGCGCAGGATAGAGCAGGATTTAGGGCTGTTGTGCATAGGGTCGCTATGATTCGCAAACGACTCGATGGCACATAACAACAGCAACATATTTTAGTATATTTGAAATATTTTGCTTTATCTTCTTGAGCTGCCTTTTGAAATCTTCTATTCCATTTTTTTTCAATATTTCTTCCCTTTTCATTGGCTTCTTTATTCTAATGAAAATCTTAGAATTTCTTCTAATCTTCAATTTCATCTTTTCCTTTTCTCCTAATTTGTAATGATTTTTTTTAAATTCTTCATGGGTGATATATTTGATGTCAATCCAAAACTTATTTGGGTTTTGGTTATTAGTGTTTACTGTATCAAATCTATTTTTAAGACAGATTTTAAATTTAGTTAGGATAGCTTCAAAGTCATATTTTGCGTCTTTTATTTAATTATCTTCAATTTTAATTTGAACTGATACATGAATAGTTGGTGGTTCATTCTACAGCCAGCCTCTCGCCTTGTTTCAACTTTTGATACATAGCTTTTCCATTCTTTCTTTCATCAGACCATTCTGAATGTGATGGCTCCTGTGATCTCCCAAAATATTTGATACCTGACTTCAAAATGTGTGGTAGTAGGTCACCATAAACAACACTGCATGTCCATTTTGAACAGCTGTCTACATGGCTTGGAAACCCAGGATGCTACAGGCAGTAGTGGCTGTATACACACCAGCAGCTAACGGGCAAACTTTCCTCTTATCTTCCTTGCCATGCTTATCAGATCAGGGAATTCTGACAGTAGCCATTTTCATCCCACCTGTTGCATCAGGCCCTCCTCTCATTGGGGCCATCCCACACCATCATGCATCTGAATCAGGAAACTCTCAGAAATTTCTTATAGGAGCCTGCATACTGTGCTGCACCTAGCCTGCTCTCAGTTCCCAGAATGGGGTTACCACCCTGAACTGGAGTCCTTGCCACTGAGCAGCCTTACCCAGCCTAATATAAGCTAACATTGGAACAGTCTACGATTTGTAATGTGTGTTATCTTAGATATCTCAAGTAGGCAGTAATTGTCTCTTTTTGCTAACCATCTTTTAGCTGGACACCTTACCTGTACTTATCCTCTAGATTGGCAAAACACCATCACTAGGCAGGCATATTAGTTTAGGCTCCTCTGAAACCAGCAGAAACTCTTTCTCAGATTGGATGTCCCACCCTTCAGTATACACCTGGACTTAAAGCAGTGCTAGTACCATGATCTGGCTCACTTTCTGGGGCATTGATTACGCAGATGAGAAGTAATTATGGCCTGACTGGGCACCCCAATTTAATCTTCTGTTGGGATAGCAAACACAACATCTCAGTCCAGACAGCTTGCTTTTCTACTTCCCAAAGATTTTGGGGATTTATTAGTTGGGTGTTTTTTTAAATAAAAATAAAAATTTGTATGCATACAGTCATTAATATGCATATGTTATATATTCTGTGTTTTACATAATCATTAATATACATTATTCAAATAATTAATTACTATTGATCTATGCCTATTATGTCTCCATCTTTTCAAGCCCCCATTGAGTTTTCCTATTCCTTCAACCTCCTTTCTACCTTTGCTGCCCTAGTGATTCCTATGTCTCCTTTTTCTGCCCCTCTGTCTCATATTCCTCTCACGTTTTAAAGATTTATACATATCTTGTTCAGTTATCTTACAGTTGTCCTAACGTGACTGAGCTATTTTATTCAGCACAATGCTCTCTGCACTCTCCCACATTATGTAATTTTCCTCAGTGCTACATAGTATTCCACTGTCTGAAAGTACCATAATTTCTCAGTATATTTGTTTGTTTACAGGTACTTAAGGTGTTTTCATTTTCTTGGTATTGTGAATGCTATAAACATAAGACTACATATCTCTATTTGTATATCTGTTATGATTCTCTTGGGTTATGTTTCTAGAAGTGGAAAAAGTGAATCATATGGGATTTCTATGTTCAAGTTTTTGAGGAAACGTCAGACTGGTCTCCATCGCAGTTCTACCATTTTATAATCTCACTAGCAGTGCATGAGAGTTCCAAACTCTCTGCATCCTTTCTAATATGTATCGTTTGCTGTGTAGTTTAACTTTTCTACTGCTGCTGGGGTGAGATAGTATTTCCTTCTGGTTTTATTTTGCAACTCTCTGATTACTTGTGGTTTTAAAAATTTTTATTTTATTAGATCAATATAGATATGCATGTATTTTATTGTGATCTGAGTGAAAATTTATAAAACAAACTGGTTTTCATACACATTTTGTATTATAGCATAACCACATTTCCCCCACATCTTTCCTGTAGTTCTGATTTTCATTCATCCTTAAGTCGAACCACTTTCTACCTTCAGGGCTTCATCCTTGGGGAAAACATTGTTGTTTTCTTTTCTTTTTCCTAATTTATTTATTCTTTTTCAATTTGTATTTTATTTTGGTGAAAGGTGGGAACTCTTGTACACTGTTGGTGAAATTGTAAAATGGTACAACTCTGAAAGACAGTTTGGCATTTCCTAAAAAAAAACAAACAAACAAACAAACCCAAAAACACCCTAAATTAAATGTAAAATCTGTATGATCCAGCTATTCCACTAATAGAAATGCACACCAAGGAAATTAAAACTGAGACAAAAGGGAAATCCATACACCAATGTTTGTAGCAGTGTTATTCACCATTCCAAGAACATAGACACAGCCTAAATGTCCAACTGCATCTGAATGAATTGAGAAATTATGATACATTCACATGATGGAGTACTGTACAGCACTCAAGAGCAACAATTTAAAAAAATACTACAAAATTTAGGAGAGACTGGAGAGCATTATGCTGAGTGAACTAACTAGGTGTCATTATTAGTTATAACTAGGTGTCATAAGGTGTCTTATTGCACAAGACTATTATTATAAAAATAGAAGGAGAACTACTAAATTATGAATGGGGATCCAATGAGGGAAAGGGTAGGTAGGAGCAAAAGTATGAGGATGGGTAGGAGCAAAATCACAGAGTTGCATAATCTGGTGGGTGAAGGGAGGGGAGAAAAGAAATGGGAAATACCTGGTGGGGACCTGAAAAAAAACAGGGTAATGGTGGGCATAGTCCAATGGATTAATTTTATAAAACATAATGAATTGGAATGATTGTATGAAACAGCATATGAATGAAGAAAGGTGTGAAACATATGATTGCTAGTGATTTTGAACATTTCTTCAGGTGTTTGTTAGCCATCAAAATATGATCTTTTGTGATGAGTCTTTTCATGTCTTTTGGCAATTTTGTGGTTGAATTATCGATCTTTTTTCTTGTGGAGGGCTTGTAGAATTCTGTAAACTTTAGTTATGAGACTCTTGTCTAAGAGTTCATTTTTGAGTTTTTTTCTAGTCTGTGGGCTTTTTTTCACCCTATTGGAGACAGTGATTTATGCACACAGAGATTTTATTTTAAAAAGGTCTGATTGGTCAATTTTATCCTCCCCTGGTTGTATAATTTTGGCTGTTTGAAAGTTATTTATGCTGTGTAGTAACTCTCTTATGTTTGTTTTAATTTTGTCCCATGATCTTTATAGTTTTGGATTTTACACCTCGGCCTGTGATCTACTTTGAGTTGGTTATTGTGTGTTCTGTGAGATGTGGATCCTGTTTCAGTTTTCTGAAGGTTGCTGTCAGTTTTGCCAGCATCAGTGGATAAAGAGTCTGTCATTTCTCCATTTTGGGGTTTGTAGTCAAATATTGGCCATAAATGATGGATTAAGTTTTGTATTCTAGAGTCTATTGGTACATGTGTGTGTTGTACAAATATTATATTACTTTTATTTTTAAAACAAAATTTTTGTTTTGTACTGCTTTACTTACAAAGATTGTATATATTCTTTTTCACAACTAATAATACTATGTTGTTTTGATTACTACTGCTGTGTAGAAAGTCTTGCAATAAGGGATGATGCCTCCCACTTCATTTTTCCCCCTCAGTTTTTCTCCTTTTTCTAATTATTGGTTTGCTTACAATATTTGTATACATTGTGTTTCGTAATGTGTTTCATACACTTTCATGTATTGTTGTCATTGTTGTTGTTATGTTCTATCAAGTCATTCGCAACTCATAGCGACCCTATGGACAACATCTCTGAAGCTTGCCCTTTCCTGAGCCAGTCTCATTGACTCCAACTCACCTAACCACATAGCCCTAGTTACTGTATCAATTCATCTCATCCGGGATCTTCACCTTCTGGGTATACCTTCACATTTCTGAGCATGCTTTCCTTATCCAAAGATCAGTCCTTCTGGGCCACATGCCCAAATTATATGAGACAGAACTTCAACATCTCAGACTGCAAGGAAAAACTTTGTTTCACTTTCTCCAAGACAGATATGTTTTCTTGGCAGTCCATTGTATGTTCAAGACTCTTCTTCAGCACTGCAACTCAAAGGTATCAATTGTTCTGTTATCCTTAGTTATTTTCCAGCTCTTTGATGCATAGCAAGTAAATGTGAAGAACATGGCCTGGATCAGGACTACCTTAGTCTCAAGACTGACATCTTTGCCTCTCTGCACTCTGGAAAGGTCCATGACAGCAGCAATTTAGTGTTTTATTTTCCTGACTGCCAAGAGTGTTGATTGGTTAATAACCATTAACAACCTCAATCTCTTCTCCATCCATCATGGTGCTGCCAGTTAGCCTAGTGGTGAGAATATTTGTCTTCTTGATGTTGAGCTTCAATCCATATTGAATACTACAGTCCTTGACCTTCTGTAGCAAGTGCTTCAGACTCCTCAGCTGCAGCAAGCAAGTTTGTGTCATCTTCATAATACAGGGTGTACCGATGCTACACCCTCCTCATAAAGCACAGCTTCCCAAATGATCTGTTCTGCTTATAGATTGAAAAGTTTTGGAGACAGAATACATCTTTGACATACTCCCCTTCTGATTTTGAACCATGCAGTGTTTTCCTGCTCTGTTCTGAGTACTATTTCCTGGTCCAAGTATAAGTTTCGCATAAGCACTAAGGGTTCTGAAATTTCAATTATTATCAAGGTTGACCATTATTTGTTGTGATCCACACAGTCAAATGCCTTTGCATAGTCAATGAAACACAAATAGATATCCCTCTGGTGCTCTTTGCTTTCTGCTAAGATCCATCCGACATTTGTGATAATGTCTCTAGTGCCATGGCCTCTTCTAAATCAAGCTTGAATTTCTGGTAGTTTTCCATCAATGTTCTGTTCCAGTCATTTCTGGATAATCCTTAGCAGGAATTTGCTAGCGTGTGATATGAGTGATATTGTATAATAGTTTCCACATTATGTCAGGTCACCTTTTTTGGAATTGGAATAAATATGAAACTTTTCCAGTCAATGTGCCAGGTCATTGTTCTGTAGATTTCTTGGAACAACCTGATGAGCATGTCCAGGGCAACATCTGTTTGTTGAAATATGTCAATTGGTATACCATCAATTCCTGGGGCTTTATTTTTTGTCAAGTTCTTCAAAGTAGCATAAACTTCCTCCTTCATCAACACAGACTCTTGATCATATGTTATTTCTTGAAATTCTTCTGTTAGCCAATTCTTTTTAAAGGTACAGTCACTCTGTATTCTACTTCTACCCACTTTTAATATTCATTATTCTATGCATAGCATCCTTAAGTATTGCAACTTGAGGCTTGAACATGTTCTTCAGCTTAAAAAATGATGAACTCGTATAGCCCTTTTGATGTTCTGACTCCAGTTCTTTACAAATTTTATTATGATATTTTGCTTTGTCTTCTCATGCTGCCCTTTGAAATCTTCTATTCAGCTCTAATGTCTTGATTTCTTCCCTTTGCTTTGGCTTCTCCTTGCCCTAGTGCAATGGATGATATTTCTTATGTCCTCCCACAGCTCGTCTGGGTTGGTTTTTTTGTGTGTGTGTGTGTTTTTTTTTTTTTATTCGAGGCCTCAAACCTGTTCCTGAGTTGGTTTTTAAATTCAAGAGGGAGAGACTTAAGGTCAAATTTTTATTCCTGTGGATTTTATTTGACCTTCTTTAGCTTTAATTTGGACTTGAATATGAGTAGTTGATGGTCTGTTCTTTAAGCACTTCAGCACTTGTCCTAGATTTCACTGCTGATGTGGAGATGCTCCAATGCTTTCTTCCACAGATGTAATCAATCTGATTCCTATGAATACAATCAGATGAAATTCGTGTGTTTAGGCTGCAATTATGTTTCTTATAAATGCTATTTGGTATGAATAAATCAGTGATCGTGCAGAATTCTATCATTCTATTGCCAGCTTCATTACTCTTGTCACCACAGCTCATAGACATCAATTCTCCTTCTATCATCCCTAGTCATTGTTCAGCTCTCTGACACATAACAAGTGATTGCAAATAGCATGGCCTGTATCAGGTGCACCGTAGTTCCAGAGTGACACCATTGCTTTTCAGTACTTTGGAGAGGTCCCTAACAGCAGACTTTCCCATGGCAATACGTCTTTTAATTTCCTGGCTACTGGTGCCAAGAGCTTTGACTGTGGAGCTAAGCAAACTAAACCTGTGAACAGTCTCAATCTCTTCACCATTCATCTGATGCTGCCAATTGGTCCAGTGGTGAGAATCTTTGTCTTCTTGACATCGAGCATCAATCCATATTGAAGGCAGTAGTCCTTGACCCTCTGCAGCAAGCACTTCAGATTCTCCTCAGTTTCAGCAAGCGAGTTGTGTCATTTGCATAACACAGATTGTTTATAGATCTTCCACCAATCCTGCCCCACATTTTTCCTCATAGAGCCCAGCCTTCTGCATAATCTGTTCTGCATACAGGTTGAAAAGGTATGGAGACAAGCGACATCCCTGGCTTATGCTCTTCCCAATTTTAAACCATGCAGTGTTCCCTTGCTCTTGGTCCTTGCTCTTGGACCTCTTGGTCCAAGTATAGGTTTCTCATTAGCACGATCAAGTGTTCTAGGATTCCCATTCTTCTCAGAGTCAGCCACAGTTTGTTGTGATCCACACAATCAAGTGCCTTTTCATAATAAATGAAAGATGGATAGACATTCCTCTGGTACTCCCTGCTTTCAGCCAAGATCCATCTAACATTAACTATTAATATCAATGTAAATTTTATATCAATTAATGTCAAATTGTTGCTATCCTTGAGAAAAATAGGAGTTTCAGAATAACAAATTATGTTCATAAGAAATGTATACTAGGACCAGGAAGCAGTCCTCAGACCAGAGCAGGGAAACACTGCATGGTTCAAAATTAGGAAGGGAATACATCAGGGATGTCTCCACAACTTTTCAGTCTATATGCAGAACAGATCATTTGGGAAGCTGTGTTTTATGAGGAGGAATGTGGCATTAGGATTGGAAGAAGATTCATGAAAAGCCTAAGTTTCACAGAAGACGCAACTTTGCTTGCTGCAGCTGAGGAGAGCCTGAAGCACTTGCTACAGATGGTCATAAACTTGAGTATTCAATGTGGATTGAAGCTCAACATCAAGAATGCAGAGATCTCACCACTAGGCCAATTGGCAGTCCCATGATGGATGGAGAAGAGATTGAGGCTGTTAACAGTTATAGCTTCACTCTACAATCAACATTCTTGGCACCAACAGTCAGGAAATCAAAAGACAAATTACAGTAGGTAAATCTCCTCTCAGGACTTCTCCAGAATACTAAGAAGCAACCATGTCAGTATAGAGACTAATGTATGCCTGATCTAGGCCATGGTCTTCACATTTACTTCCTCTGCATCACAGAGCTGGACAATGACTATGGATGACAGAAGAATAGATGCTTTAAGTTGTAGTGTTGGAGAAGAGTCTTGCCAAGAATACAAATAGGTCTGTCTTGGAGAAGGTGAAACCAAGTTTCTCCTTAGAGGCTAGTATTTTGAAGTTCTGTCTCACATACTTTGAACACTGGGCCAGGAGGGAGAAGTCATTGGAGAAAGACATTATAATCAGAATGTTGGAGGGACAGCATGGGAGAAGACCCCAGATGAGATGAACTAATGCAGTAACTAGGACAATGGGGTAGGTGTGTCGGCGTCAGTGAGACTGAGACTGGCTCTTGAGTCACAGGAAATGCAACGGTACCTAATAGCAACAACAATAATCTTTTTAGCATGTTGCTGTTGTCAGATGCCATTAAGTCAACCTGAAACCTTCCCTATCTTGTAACATCTACATCATCTCTGACCCACTAGAGCCCATTATTTAAGTCACAGTGTCAAGCTATTTTGTTGGGGAGGTGGTCTTCCTCTCCTTGCTGACCCTCCGTCTTTCTAAACATGATATCCCTTTCTAAGAAATAGCTTTGCCTAGCCACATATCCAAAGTATCAAAGATGAAGCTTTGGCAACCTTGCCTTCAAGAAGCACTCTGGCTGCACACTTTCCAGGACCTATCTCTTCTTTAGGCATTTCATGGGATATTCAGTACTCTTCTCCATCATCACAACTCAAAGCATCAGTTTTTCTTGTCAGCCTTATTCATTGTCTAGTTTTCTGATGCATAACAGGTGATTGAGAAGACCATGGACTAAACTAGGTGAATCTTAGTCTTAAAATTTACATCATTGCTCTTCAGCATTTTGGACAGATCCCTGACAAGCTGATGTGCCCAATGCAATATGGCTCCTGATTTCCTGACTACTGGTACCAAGGGTCTTGATTATTGACCCAAGCAATATGAAATCATTGACAGCCTCAATCTTTTCTCCATCACTTGTTACACATCAGAGAGTTGATAGAAAGAGAATTGATGCCTTTGAGCTGTGGTGCTGGAGAAGAGTATTGAGAATACCATGGACTGCTAGGAAAACAAACAGATTTGTCCTGGAAAGGGTTAAACTGGGTGGCTCCTTGGAGGCAAGGATTCTGAGGCTCCTTCTAACATACTTTGGACATGTTGTGAGGAGAGACCAATCCTTGGAGAGGGACATCATGCTTGGGAGGGTGAGGGACGGCGCAGGAGAGGAAGGCCCTCTATGAGGTGGATTGATTCAGTGACTGGGATAATAGGGATGGGAGTGTCAGAGACAGTGCGATTGGCACAGGACAGAGTGGAGTTTAGGGCTGTTGTACATAGGGTCGCTATGAGTCAAGCGACTTGACGGCACATAACAACAACAACAGCAACAATAATTTTGAGTGTTGTGCCTGTGGTAAGGATCTGTGCCTTCTTGCTATTGAGACACAATCCATACTGGAGGCTGTATAGTCCCTGATCTTCTGCAGCAAATGTATTATATTCTCCTCCCTTCTCAGCAACCAATGTTGTGTCCTTAGAATAACACACAATCCTCTTCAAAGATTCCTTTGCTATGTGAATTATTTGATCATCATATATCATATGCATTAATACAAATATTTTTATATTTCAGTGTTTTTCTGATTTCCAAACTCTTCTGGATCACCTTTGCTGAGAAGGAGAATAAATATATACTTTTCCAGTCAGTTGGCCAGGTAGCTGTCCTCCAGATTTCTTGGCACAACCTGGTGAGCACATCCAGGGGTGCATCTGTCCAAAAAAGCCTAAAACATGGAAAAAAGTCTTATTCATTATCTCTGAAATAATCTTTTTTTTTGCAGGATTATTCTGAGCCCTTTACCACTCTAGTATAAGATCAACCCCAGAATTAGGAGGATACTGACCCCCAATAGGCATTAATCCCCTTAATCTGTTAGAAATTCCTCTCCTTACTACAGCCCTTCTCCTTGCCTCAGAAATAACAATTACTTGAGCACATCTCAACCTTATAGAAGGAAATCAGAATCATACAATTCACGCACTACTCATTACAATTTGTTTGTAGAAATATACCAATTATTATTCCATGAATTCCCAACATCTTGTTCTTTGCCACTTCCTCCAGAGCAGCTTAAAATTTCCCTTGTATTACCACTGCTTCTTGATCATACACTATTTCATGAAATTGTTCTGTGTCACCCAGCTGGGTTTAGAAGAAATGTGGAACTAGGGATATCATTGCCAATGTCAGATGTATCTTGGATGAAAGTACAGAGTACCAAAAACCGCCTATTTCTGTTTTACTATGCAAAGACATTTGTGTGAATCACAACAAATTGTAGCTAACATTGAGAATAATGGTAATTACAGAACATTTTGTTGTGCTCATGCAAAACCTGTGTCTAGACCAAGAGACAGCCTTATAAACAGACACTGTCTGGTTCAAAATCAAGAAAGGAATGTTTCAATGATATATTCTTTCTTCATACTTTTTCAATCTATATGTGAAACAGATCAGGCCATAATATTGGATTTTATGAAGATGTATGTGGCATCAGGATTGGAGGAAGAATCTTAAACAACCTGTGTTATACAAATGATACAACCGTGCTTGATGAAATTAAGGTGGGTTTGAAGCAATTGCTGTAGAAGGTCAAGGACTTCAGTCTTCTATATGGATAACATCTCATTATCAAGAAAATAAAGATTCTCACTATTTGGCCAATTGGAAACATCATGATAGATGTGGCAGAGCTTATTAACAATTTTATCATTCTCTGATCCACAATCAACACTCTTAACACTAATGGTTAAGGAAATCAAAAGACAAGTGGCTTTGGGAATGCCTGCTATCAATAACCTTTCCAGAGTGCTAAAGAGCAACAATGTCAGTCGAGAAACTAAGGTGTGTCTGAGCCAGGCCACTATCTTCACAATTACTTGCACAATGTAATCAGGGAGGGGCACAATGACTAAGAATGACAGAAGAAATTGATCCCTTTGAGGTGTAGTGCTGTTGAAGAGAATTGAACATTCCATAGTCTGCCAAGAAAACAAACAGAACTGTCCTGGAGAGGGTGAAACACAGTTGCTTCTTGGAGACAAGGATTTTGAAACTTCATCTCACATAATTCGGGCATGTTTCCAGGAAGGATCAGTTCTTGAAAATGGACATCATGCTTAGAAGAGTAGAGTGTCAGCACAGAAGGCGAAGATCCCAGATGAGATAGACTGACAGCTAATGTAACAATGGTGTTGGTAGTTGTGTCAAGAGATGGTGAGATTGGTTCAGGACAGGGTGGGGTTTAGGGCTTCTGTGCATAGAGTCACTATGTGTTTTAGTGGACTCGAAGGCACATAACAATAACAGCAACATATTTTGCTGATGAATGTATAATTTAAAATTCTTGTATCAGATTCAAAATTCTTTTTTAAATAAATTTTTATTTTTATTGTAATTTTAACAAAAGTTTACAGAAAAGTTAGATTTTCATTCATTCATTGCTGCACATTTTTCCCCCTCTCCCTCCCTTACCTTTCCCCAAGTTGACTTCTTTCTTTTCATTATTTTTTTTACAAAATTCTAATACAAATTCAAACATACTCTTTCAATTTCCCCCATCCATCAAATTGTACAACCCAATGATTAATCCCCTCTTCCCCCTACACATCCATGTCCCTCTGCTTCCAGCCTCTCCCACCCCTCCTGGATCCCTATACTCCTTCTACAATAATGGTCTTACACAATATTTATCCTTATAGGACTGAATTAGTTCACTCAGCATATTGCTCTCCAGTACCTCCCAAGTTAGGTAATAATTTACAAAGTAATTGCTCCTGCATGCTGCATAGTATTTCATTGTGTGAATGTACCATAATTTCTCAATCCCTGGCTGTTTCCATGTTCTTACTTTGGTGAATAATGCTGCTATGAACACTGGTGTGCAAATCTCAGTTTGTGCCTCAGTTCTCATGTTGTCAGGGTATATTCCAAGTAGTGGAATAGCTGGGTCATATGGAATTTCTATGTTCAGCTTTCTGAGGAAGCGCCAAACTGCCTTCCAGAATGGTTGCACCATTTTACAATCCCACCAACAATGTTTAAGAGTTCCTTTCTCACCACATTCTCTCCAACATCTAGTACTTACTTCCCTGTTAAAATGTGCTACTCTTACTGAAGTCAGATGGTACCTCATTGTGGTTTTGATTTGCATCTCTTATTGCCAGTGATTTGGAACATTTCTTCATGTGTCTGTTATTCAAACACATTCGAATGAAAATTCTTTCCATGTCTTTTGCCCATTTTGTAATTTGGTTATCATTCTTTTTCTTGAGGACGCCCAGGAGCATTCTGTTAACTTTTGTTATAAGGACTCTTGTCTGAGAGAGTATTACCAAATGTTTGTTCCCAGTCTGTAGGTTTTCTTTTCACCCTGTTGGAGAAAGTTTTTGATGTGCATAGAGCTTTAATCTTTAGATGGTCCCATGCATCCATTTTATCCTCTTTAGATTGTGCATTTCTGGTTGTATTGGGCAGTCTCTTTATACCTTGGACTAGCTCTTCTAAGCTTAATCTCAGTTTGTCTCTTATGAACATTATGGTTTTGGGCTTTACTCCCAGGTCTCTGATCCAACTCGAGTTGATGTTTGTGTATGGTATGAGATGTGGATCCTGTTTCAGCTTTCTGCAGGTGGAAGTCCAGTTTTGCCAGCACCATCTGTTGAAGAGGTTATTATTTTCCTATTTTATAGCTTTGATTTCCTTGTCGAATATCAGTTGACCATAGATAGCTGGGTCTATTTCTAGGTTCTCAATTCTGTTGCATTGGTCAATGTGCCTGTCATTGTACCAGTACCATACTGTTTTGGTTACTACTACTGCATAGTAGGTTTTGATGTCAGGAGTAACACATAGGACCAATAGTAAGAGAAGAGAACTGCATTCCAGGTAGCCTGAACTAGCCTTAACAATTTAATAAAAATATCTGTACTTAGTTTCTCAGTTTTAAAAATAGTAATTGTGGTACTATCTATAATTTACTTAATAAAAAATTGATCAGTTGTATTATGCTTATAAAATTTAAGGAAAAGTTATATATGCATGAACCAGCAAATTTTAATGTGGGTTGTTTTTGGTGGTTTTGTTTGTTTGTTTACTTCAAATAACACATAAAATCAATACATTACCAATAATCATTTAAAATAAAATATCAACTCATTGATGACATTAAACTCACTCCAAACTCACCTTGGGGTTGGAATATAGCTGACTCTACAGCAGTTTTTCCAGAGGCAGTGTCATAATGGATGGAAAGGAGATAGAAAGTGTCAACAGCTTCAGCTTTCTTGGATCCACAGTTAACATCCTTTATACCAGCAATCAGGAAATAAGGAGATGCAGTACACTAGGGAAATGTTCAGATAGGGACCTCTCCAAATTATTGAGGATTAATGATTTCAGTTTAAGGACTAAGGTGCATCTGATTTAGGCCATAGTCTTTCTGATTACTTGCTGTGCATCGGAATCTTGACAATGTATAAGGATTACAGAAAAAGATTTGATGCCTTTGAGCTGTAGTATTGGAGAAAAGCACTGAACATTCCATGAACAGCCAAAGGAACAAATAGCTATCTCTTACAAAGGATGCATCTGGAGTGCTCTCTGGATTCAAGTATAATAAGACTTTGCCTCACATATCTTGGGCATGTTGCTATGAGGGGCTATTTTTTGGAGAAGGACATGATGCTGAAAAGGTGAAGGAAAGGAAGACCTTTAACCAGTTGGACTGGCATGGTGACTGCTGCAATGAGCTCTTGTATGTCAGGAAGTGTGAGGATAGCGCAGGATAGAACAAGGTTCAGATCTTTTGTTCATAGGGTAGTTATGAGATGTACAATTAATTCATCAACACCTAACAACAACAATAATATATCATACAGAAGGAAACCACCCATTTTCTTCTATAGAGCCATTGGCAGATTTAAAATGCCAGAATGGAAACTTTTGAGTTATCAGTGCAAAGCCCTGCAAATGTCACAGAGCTCCCTTTTGAGCATATTAGGCCAGAAAAAACTAGGGGTTGGGGGATGGGAAAGAAGCTTCACTGAAGTGTTTCTGGAAGGGAAAGGGAGTTGAGTAACTCCTTTCTATGTGGTGATGAATTCTCATCCTTTAATATCACAGTGACAGAATAGATGGAAAAATGAAGGGGTGTGGCAAATGGTTTATTTTAAAACTCTCAGACCTTTGCACTATTCTAGAATATTGAAGGGAACAGGCAGTGATTAAGACTGAATTTCCCACCAGCTGAGTGGGAAGGGACTCTGAATCATATTTAATTTTATTTAAAGGGCATTTTGAAAAACTTCCACATTTGAAGTTTCTCTCTCTCTTTTTTTTTAATCCTACCTGCTATATAGCTTTACAAAATTCATTATTAGCTAGCAATATTTTTTCAAAGATTTTGCAAATTATTCCATGTATAAAAATAATTCCATTTAATGGTTCTATCACTTTACCTAGACTTAGAAAACCAAATAAAAAAAAAAAAGAAAACCAAATATAATGACAAAGAATCTCATAAGTAGTCTGATACAAATCTTCAGTAAAATGGTCTAAAGAACAAACTTCAAGTGAAGACAGGTTCTTTTCACAGAAAGAAGAATAGAGGAATTTGGATAAATAGAGAAAGATAAATGATAGTGAATGATTCTGTAATTTCAAGCAGCATTCTTGTAGTTTTGGAAATAATACAATATAATATATGTTCAGAATTTATTATCTTTTAATCAATGAATTCTAAATATTTATATACTGTTGATAAGTAACCTACTTTAAACATTAAAAGAAATATGTAGCGTATAATAATAAAAAAGCTATAGATAGCATTTGTTTAAAAGTTAATCCTCCTCCTGTAGAATTATGATCCTTAAATAAAGTTAGACGTAATAAAGAAAATATGCTATATAAACACGACCTTAATTTTCACAAAACAGGAGATCCAGTACTTATATAATTTTTACTCTCTGTAAAATACTCCTGGGTGGACATTGAGATAATCTATTAAAGGAAGAGTCAAGGAATAGCATGTGAAGACAGGTTAATTTAAATCTAGAGTGATGAATTTCACAATTGTCATGGCACAATTAATTTGTCACCAGAGAGAGTAGAGTTCTGCCCCACAAGCCTGTCCCACAAGTTTCCGACTTCCAGTTTCCGGAATTGGCATGTGGGTGCACATTAATAAGGTGGCAGAGTAATTTTGATAGAATATATCACGTAATGTTATAGTCATTAAATTATTGTCTTAAAGTATTTGGGCTCATGGTTTTCCATAGATTAAAATTTTACTACATGTAAATTGCTGCTAGTTCAGTCAAATAAGCTATCATGAATGTCTGGCCATCTATGACTGTGAATGATGCAACACTTAGTCTTAACTAGATGACAGTGTAGTTCAAAGTACCCTGAGAATCTCAAAATAAACAGCACCTACGTCTAATAGTTCAAGTATTGGAAAAGGTCATCTGAATAGGCCTAATATGATGATTTGGAAAAATTTGCATTACCTTCTTTAGAAACTTATAAAGTTCAAATACAGTTATAAAGGCATATTTTTGATCTGTAATGTTGCAAGCCACAGTGTTCCACAACCCCTAAATTGTGGAAAATTTTTTATTTTTATAAAACTGTGAGACTAACTGAAACAGTATCTAGTTTTTAATTTATGCAATCTACTGAGGATACTAATGTATATTGTAACCTCAAGCTTGTGATTATAACCTCATTTGGGAATGGGTTGTCTTTGTGACCACATTGCATTGACAGCTAAATTTATATACTGAACTTTGGATGTGGGAGCTGGTCAAGGAAGTCTGGAAGGAGATGGAGACATTTCACCTGTGACTTCAAAGATTTAAATTTTAAATAAACTCAGTATTATAGGAATTTTGGAGCGTGAAGGCACCTAAGCATTTGATTTTTTTCAAGGTTTGACTATTAGTATGCCTGAACTTTGATAAACGTTAATAGTTGTAGAGGGACATTAGGCCTTTTGTTCATAGGATCGGTATGAGTCATGCTCAACACGAAGGCAATCAACAACAATGGCTGAAGCAAAGAAAATTTATTAAAGGCCATAAGATGTATTGAATTGTTTGAGTCTCTTTTCTCTGAGTCTAAAGGGAGGAAAATGTTGTTAGGTGTCATTGAATTAAGTACGACTCAGGGCAAACAATGAACAACAGATCTAAATCCTGTCCTACTCTGTGCCATTCTCACCGTCTTTAATATATTTGAGCTCATTGCTGCAGTCACCAATCCATCTCATTGATGGTCTTCCCCTTTTTCACTGATATCACTTTTCAAGGATTAGATTCTCGTAGAAGTATGCCCAAAGTATGAGATATAAAGCTTTGCCATCCATATCTCCAAGAAATACTCTTGCTGCACCTTTTCCAAGACATAGCTGTTCAGTTTTTGGCAGTCTATGTGATATCCAGTACTGTTCTCAAACACTATAACTCAAAAGCATCAATTGTTTTCCTTTCATCCTTATACATTGCCTAGCTCTCAGTATCAAAAGAAGTGATTGGAAAAGACAGGATCGGGTGCACCTTAGTCTTCAATTTGGCATCATTGCTCTTCAGTATTTTGTAGAACTCTCTGGCAACAACCTTGCAGAAAGCAATGTCTCCTTTTCTCCTGACTGCTGGCACCGAGGGTGTTGATTGTGGATCCAAATAAGAAGAAATCATTGACAATGTCAATTCTTTCTCCATCTCCATCTATCACGATGTTGTCTATTGGACTGGTGATAAAGCCCTTTTTTTCCTGATGCAATCCATATTGAAAGCTATAGTCTTTGATCTTCACTGTTTCAGGTCTTACTCACTCTCCGCTAGCAAAGTTATATTATCTGCATAATGTAGGTTGTTGATGAGCTTCTCTCTAATTTTGGTGCAACGAGTCCAGTTTCTTTTTATTTTCTTATTGTTGAATATGAATAGGAATGGATAAAGGATATAATCCTGACACACACCTTCCCCCATTTTAAACCATACAGTATTTCCTTGTTGCTCCATTTGGACAAAGATATTTCAGGCCCCAAAATTTCTGTTACTTTTTTTTTAATTTTAATTTTAAATTTTTAATTAAACTCAGTCATCTTTGACCTAGGTATTGTTGTTGTTGTTAGGTGCCATCCAGTCATAGATGACTCATAGCAACCCTATGAAGAGAAGGCCTGAGCACTGTTCATAGAGTTTCCGGAGGCATGCCATTTCAGAACTGGATGCCCCTCCTACTTCCAAGCTTACTTTAATTGGGAAGCTCCACTATACACTGTCCACCATAGGTAACTATTATCACATTTAGCACATCAGTGTCACAGTGTTTAGCATCACAGAAATCACAAGTTATCTCTGTACAGCAATGCACAGACCAGTGCTATACCATCTAAAAGAATGTTTGACAGAAAAACAATTTGAGCCAGGCCTGAGGGCTGCAGATTAAATCACACACCTTGGGCTTGGTAGCATAAATT
>NW_006400053.1:2903588-2904996 GCF_000299155.1 Elephantulus edwardii | reverse complement strand
AGGAAGGCCCTCTATGAGGTGGATTGATTCAGTGACTGGGATAATTGGGATGGGAGTGTCAGAGACAGTGCGATTGGCACAGGACAGGGCGGAGTTTAGGGATGTTGTACATAGGGTCCTTATGAGTCGCAAGCGACTTGATGGCATATAACAACAACAACAACAACAGACTTTATAATATAAGCACAATTAAGTGTTCTTGGATTTCAATTATTCTCAATGCTAGCCATAACAAAGAGACCAAAACAAAGAAAGAGATACCAAAACAAAAGGAAGAGATGATGAAATAAAAGAGCTGAATAAAATATTTCAAAGGGCAGCTTGAGAAGATAAAGTAAACTGTTATAATGAACATGCAGAGAACTGGAGTAAGAGATAAAAAAGGAAGTACTTGCTAAGCATTGCTCAAGCTGAACAAAGTGAAAAACAAATCCATGTCTAGACTTGCAATACTGAGAGATGCCATGGGCAAAATCTTGAATGATCCTGGAAGCAGTAAAAGAAGATGGAAGGGAAGGGGAGAAGTAGATGCAAGGAATATATGGAATGATGGTAGAGTTGGTCAACACTGAAAAATTTCAGGAGTCATACATGAACAATGATAATAAAGGAAGATGTTCAAGCTGCACTGAACAGACTGACAAAAATAAGGGCCTAGTAATAGATGGGATGTGAACTAACATTTTCAGCTAACAGATGCAACCCTGGTCTTGCTTATCAGTCTATGCCAAGAAATTTGGAGGAGAGCCGCCTGGCTAATTGTCTGAAAGAGAACCTTTTTTATTCCCATTTCCCAGAAAGGTAATTCAAAAGAATGTGGAAATTATTGAACTTTATCATTAATATCAGATGCAAGCAAAATACCACTCAAAAGCATGCCATAATATTCAAATAGCACCAGTTCTACAGGATACATAGCCTTCACTCGGGAAACATTACCACTAAACTTCGGAGATACTGGTCCCAACAGAAGAAACTACCAGAAGCCAATGTATTTGGAATCACAGAAGCCAAAGATGCTTCATATATAAGCTATTAGATCAAGGACTGGTCAATGGGAGATAGATGTGAAGGGAGTGTGTAGAAGTGGATGGGTATCCTGGTGGATGGTGGAGCAGGGAAATAAGTGGGTAAAGACACGTGTTGCAAAGGCAAGGACAACACTGATACTAATGATTAACTCCACAATAGGGGATATACCTTTCACTTTCTCTATAAAATGTTGGTCTGTCTGATACTTCTCCAAATCTGAACATTCAGATTATGACAGACTAGGAAGAAGGATTGGCCATCCACTTCTGAAATAGTAGGCCTCTGAAAACCCTATGCACAACAGAACACATGTAGATAACAGAAAAGGCAACTGAGGCTGAGCTTTCAGGTATGGACACACAAAGGAAAAGGAACA
>NW_006400053.1:2898815-2899968 GCF_000299155.1 Elephantulus edwardii | reverse complement strand
GGGTGGCTCCTTGGAGGCAAGGATTCTGAGGCTCCGTCTAACATACTTTGGACATGTTGTAAGAAGAGACCAGTCCTTGGAGAAGGACATCATGCTGGGGAGCGTGGAGGGACAGCACAGGAGGGGAAGGCCCTCTATGAGGTGGATTGATTCGGTGACTGGGGTTATCGGTAACCATGAGTCGCAAGCAACTCGACGGCACATAACAACAACACAACAACATTGACAAGGGATATCAATTCTCATATCAGATTATTCCCGGTTAAAAGCAAAGGATACCAGAAGAATCTCTAGCTGTGTTTTATTATCTATGCAGAGGCATTTGATTGTGTAGATCATAACAAACTATTGCTAAGCTTGAGAAGTGGGAAAATAGCAGTGTTCAATTCTTTTAAAAGAAAAGTTTTCATTATAGAAGAAGAAAAGATGTGTTCTGTATGAACACCAGACTTTTTCAAATAGTTAATGTACTTAAATAACGAATAAAACACTGGTTAATCAATTCCACTTGGAGGTAACTCAGAAGAAATAACTAGTGTATTATTTAAGACCACATGTGATAAAACCAGAAATTAACAATAAGAGCATAAAAAAGAAAAAAAAAGAAAAAAGAAAAGAAACATTGACATATAAAAGTCATATTTATGGATCGCTGCTGAGTTACAGAAAAAATAAAACAGAAATAAAAATGTTCCTTAAAAACAAAAGAGAATGAAATTAAAACATATCAAAACCTCTGGTATACAACAAATGCAGTTCCTAGCAATTAGAAAGCACATTTTAAAAAAAAAAGGGAGCAAAACAAATTTATTAACCTAGCATCTCCAATAAAAATAGAGAACAAGTTAATTTCACATCACTAGAAGATGGAACTTATTAAGAAAAGGGCTGAATTAAGAATGAGCTGAAATTAAAATTATACTAACCAAATATTATGAAAAGAGGGAGTGCTAGTGGCATAGCGGCAAGAAGCTTCATTGTAATTATGAAGGCAGGGGGTTCAAATCCTCCAGCTTCTCTGGTAAAGACGGATGAGCAATCTCCTCCTATACAATTAACTGCCTCTGAAAATCCTTTGGAGGATTAGCTATAGGTCAGTTACCAATCTACAGTACAAACAACAACAACAACTTTATGAAAACCGCGCGACATT
>NW_006400053.1:2888830-2895325 GCF_000299155.1 Elephantulus edwardii | reverse complement strand
TAGGGCTGTTGTACATAGGGTCGCTATGAGTCGCAAGCGACTCGACGGCACATAACAACAACAACAATTTGTTACAAATTTTAAAACTTACAGTAAGTAGTAGACAAGTCCCATAAATTCCATACTCTACCCAAATTGACACAGACAGAAATAGAACACTTGAGCACATTTATTACAGAAGATTAAATTGAGCACACCATAAAAAATTTCCAACAATGACCTAAAGGTCCTAGTCCAGACAGCTTTAACAATAAAGTCCACTGACATTCAGTGATGAATTCTTATCAGTCCTATTTAAATTACTTAAAATTTAGAAAAACTAGAACATATCTTATAGTCATTCTTTGATGCAAGCCTGATGCCAAAACCAGGCAAATATAATAAACACATACAATACTACTATAAACAAGTATATATCAAGAAGATAGACACAAAAATCCTTAACACAATTCTAGCCAATAGAATCTAACAGTGTATTAAAAAAAGTAATTCATCATTATCAAGTGGAATTCATAATAGACTCAATATACCAACAATACGATGGTCAAGAACCACATGATCATATCAATTGATGCAGAACTGGACTGCAACAAAATCCAACAACACTTCTTGATTAAAATACTCAACAAAACACATTTCATCCTGGGTCTTCCTCTTCTTCACTGTGCCTCCACCTTTCTGAGCATGATATTCTCCTCCAAGGACCAGTTCCTCCTGGCCATATGCCCAAAGTAGCCTGTTCCTATTTGCTAATTGTATTATATTTAGTGTTATAATTTATTATAATAATGGTGTTCATATACAAGATAATACCAACATATTGTTAATTTATTATGCTGTTTTGTGTGTTGTTGTAAGCTGTACTGCCAATATTACAGCATAACCCAGGGGGGTAAATAAGTTAGAAATAAATGTCTGACAATAGTACCACTTACTTCAAACTACAAAAAAAAAAATGAGAGAAAATGGTCTTGGCAGATAAATACAGGACATAACTCTTATTGTCTTCTTAAATCTTTTTGCGGAAAGTAAAAAAAGTAGATTACTGAAACTCAGACGCGGAATTATCCATTCACAGTATAGTTTCTCTGATATCAAAAAGGGTAGGCGTAATGATCTTCCCCAAGGACCTCATTCTATAACTTGAAGGACACAGCATCAACTATGTAGTTTAAAATCCTAAAAAAAAATCTTTCTCATACCTTTCTTATATCTTTCTCCTACCCTAAGTTTAGAGCTATAATAATAGAAAGAAGTAAAAGGTAAATAACTGCAAGAAAAAGCAAAACTAGTCGTTTCCTTTTGTTTTATGCATAGTACTCAGAGCCAGGATGAATCATCAGGTTTGGGGTGACTTTTCTAGTTACTGTGTAGGATGTCTTTGATCTACTGTTGTGATGGATTGTTGGTGTTAGTGTTCTTGAGTGTGATGAATAAAGTCGCTCTGTCTCTCACAGAGTAGGGATGTCACCACTAAAGCTGAATGGAGATGATTATAGTAAAATCTGTTAGGGATGCTCCTTAGGGCTTAAAATGAGAAGAAAGTAGTACCAAAAGTAAGCCAGTCAGTTGTCCAGTGTGGTCACATAAATCAAAGTGAGAAGACAGGTCCCACCGAACAGAAGGAACTTTTGCTTAACAATAAACAAAAATCTGAAGTTCTTTCTCCTACAGAAACTTAAGTTTATAAAGCAGCATACTTAAATATAAAAAGTCAAATATAATATCACTTCAAATATAATATCACTTGTGCTGCATGTGTGAGACCAGTTACTATTTACTCAACTATGAGTAATGGTACCCTGTGTTGTTTGCTATGTTCCATAAGGTTTTCAATGATTGATTTTTTTGAAAACTTTCTTCTAAGATAACTATGGGTGGACTTGAATCAACAAGCTTTAAGTTAACAGCTTAGAATACTAACCTCTATTCTGTATAGATAAAGTTAAAAAAATAATAATGTATTTACTATTGCATTATTAAGTAAAATTATTCAACCCTCAGCATATCAAAGGAAAAAGAATAAATCTTTTCTCTATTCACAGATGTGTCTGACATAGAGACACTACATTACCAGAGTCAAGTTTAATGTGACATAAAATAGAAATGTATTCTTCTATGGAAATATATCTCTCATCACCCATTAACATACAATAAAATCATATGACAACAAAGAGGGGAAAATTGAAACGTTTGGTGAAGCTTTTTCGTATGTTAAGAATTAGTATCTGAGAGTTATGTTTCTGGTCAAGTCTGTATCAAGAGACATAATGAAGGTAAAATTATCCTATAATCTACCACTCTGTGTCTCAGCTATGAGAACGAATGTTCTTAAAATTAAAGACAACTGCTCTTATTGATAGCCTATCCAGGAGTACTAGCAGCACAGAATTTGCTAGCTTGCTGGAATGCAGTGTAGCATGCATCTACAAGGTGCTCTTACTGATCAATTGCCTTTTTTGATCAATGTGGCCTTTTCAATACCATCCCAAGAAATGTCAATATTATCTCAACACAATTGCCTCTCAGGGATTGTGGAATTTTGTATAACACAATCTTTAGTGACAACATTATAATTTTTAATCTCAATGCACAAGACGCTAATTGAGCATTCGTTTGTTCTAGATAGCATACAAAAAGAATACAGCGCTATTGATCTGAGGCTATATAGAATATTTTATAACTATTTTTTTACTAAGTTTAAACATCTGCATCTTTCAACTTTCAAACTACAGTGACAATCGACACTTTTACATCAAGTTTATAAAACATTTTGTAAATGAATATAATGGTGGTTGCAAAATAAGACTCAAGAAGGGTTTCTTGAGAATGGGCTACGGTGGTGCATGCAGTAAGTTAATAGTATTGGTGTTCATGCATGTGTGTATACAAAAAGATGCACATACGCAACAAATGTAAGCCTCCAAGCCTTTTCAGTCTTGCTGGTGTCATTTCCATGACGAAAGAAGGGTAATTTCAGGAGTATTACGTGGTCAGCATGATGTCCTTCTCCAAGAAGCAATCTCTCCTTGCCACATGCACAAAGTAAGTGAAGCAGAGCTTCAGAATCCTAGCATCCAAAGAGAGACTTGCCTTCATCCTTTCCAAGACAGACCTATTTGTTTTCTTGGCAGTCCATGGTATGTTCAAGACTCTTCTCCTGTTTCACAGCTCGAATGCATCTATTCTTCTTCTGTCAACTCTCTGAAGCATAACAAGTGATCCTGGCCTGGATTAGGTGCACATTTGTCTCTAGACTGACATCCTTGCTCTTCAGCACTCTGGAGAGGTCCATGACAGTACATTTTCCCAATGTGATTCGTCTTTTGAAAGATGGGTGGACGAACAGTGCAGGAGGGGGAAGCCTCTGATGAGACGGATTGATACAGTAACTGGGGCATTGGGGGTTGGTATGTCAAAATTAGTGAGACTGGCTCAGGAAAGGGAAGGGTTCAGAGCTGATGTATATAGGGTCACGATATATCGCAGGTGACTAAATGACACATAACATACTATGAAAGGTTTGGAAGCAGGGGTCACATCCGCTTCCTAAATAACATGCCTCCGGAAATTTTAAGAACTTTGATCAATGTCTGTATTTGTAGAGGGGCTTCAGGCTTTTTGTTCATAGGGTTACTATGAGTCGTGCTCAACTTGAAGGCAATCAACAACAACAACAACAATATGATTAGCAGTTTGGAATAAGGAAATAAATACGAGTATTGCTCCAATATGGGCTTGATAGATGAGGTCTTCTACCATATATAACAGGGAGAATAAAAGATGAATGGAAAAGTAATTTGAAGGGAAATGGGCTTAATGTATAAGATGATATTCAAAGTTAGAATGAAGAAGCATGGACAAAAATTTTTAGTGATGCTAAGATGAGAAAAGAATTTGTGACATTGTAGTGGGAGCTCTGGTGGTTTAGTAATAAAATGTTGTGATGTCAACCCAAAGGCAAATGATTTTAATTCACCAGGTGCTCCATGAGAGAAAGATAAGCATTCACCTCCCTCGCGATTTGTTGTTATTTTTGATGTTAGGTGTAATTGAGAAGAGCAGGACCCATAGCAACCCTATGAACAACAGATCTGAACACTGTCCTATCCTATGTCATCCTCATACTTTCTAACACATTATAGCACATTTTGTCAGTCATTGTGTCAATCTACCTGGTCTGGGGTCTTTCTTTCCTTCACTCATCCTCCACCCTTCCAAACATCATGTCACTCTCCAAGGACTAGCCCCTCCTAGAAATATGCCTACAGTATGTGAAGGGAAGTCTCATCATCCTTACCTCCAAAGAGTACTCTGGTTGTACCCTCTCCAAGACGTATTTGTTTATTCTTTTGGAAGTCCATGGAATGTGCTCTTTCCAAAACCACAGCTCAAACACATCAATTCTTTTTATGTGATCCTTATTCATTGTCCAGGTCTTGGATGCATAGTATGTGATCAGAAAGACCATGGCCTGAATCAGACACACCTTAGTCCTCATGCTGACATCAATATTCCTCAATAATTTGGAGAGGTCCCTAACTGAACTGTTATATGTCTCCTGATTTCTTGACTCATAATCACATACTAGAAATGAAAAACAAAAGAAGAATGGTGTTACATTCACAGTAAAAAAGGTAAATTTCATGTTTTATTCTATTCTGAAGTACAATGTTGTAACAGGATATTATCCATATGCATACAAGGAAGACTCATCAATATTACTATTATTCAAATACACGCTCCTACATCTAGAGCCAAAGAGGAAGAAATTGAAGATTTTTACCAAGTGTCACAGTCTATAATTGACTGAACATGTAAGCAAGAGGTATGAATGATAATTGATGACTGGAATGTAGAAGTTGGAAACAGTGACGGAGGAATAGTAGTTGGGGATAAGAACTTGATAAAAATAAGGTTGGAAATAGAATGAACAAATGTTTTATTTTCAAGGATTTATTCATTGAAATGACCATTTTAAAAGATATGAACATAGACCTTTTAAAAGATACACATAGACCTCATAGACCTTTTAAAAGATACACATAGACCTTTTAAAAGATACACATAGACCTCAGTTAATGGTTTCATAGGAATCAGATTGACTACATATGTGGAAGAAATAATTAGAGAATCTCAATATCAGTAGTCAAAACTTAGAAGTGGACTGTGGGTTGGACCATTAATTACTCACGTGCAAGTTCAAATTGAGGCTGAAGAAAATAAGTCCACAAGAATCAAGATATGATCTTTAATCTAGTCTATCTATATTTCAAGATCACCTTAAGAATAGGCTTAAACCATTGTACCCAAGTGCTCGAAGACCAGATGAGTTAGTTATGGGATGATATCAAGGATATCATCTGTGAAGACAGCAAAAGGTCATCACAAAGTCAGAGGAGAAAGAAAAACTAAAATGGATCCTGGGGATGGGAGCCGGAGAAAATGCACTAAAGTACAGAGAAACCAAAACAAAAGAAAGTATGTCAAATAAAAGAGCTGAACAGAAAATTTCAAGAGGCGGCTCAAGAAGCCAGAACAAACAATTATCATGAAATGTGTAAAGATCTGGAATTGGAGAATAAAAAAGAAAAAATTTGTTCTGTATTTCCCAAGCTGAGAGAATTGAAAAACAAATTTAAACCCTGAGTCACAATTCTGAGAGATGCAATGGACAATATACTGAATGACCCAGAAAGTATCAAAGGAAGATGAGGAATACACAGAATCACTGTACCAAAAAGAACTGATTGACACTGGAAAATTTAAGGAAATACCCATGTAATTTACTGCCTCTGCAACCCTCATAGAGGGTCAGCTATGAGTTTGTTCTTTCCTCCAAAAAGTGAAAATAGAAATTGTGTTTGACTCAGATATTCTACAACTAGGAATATACCCTGTGAAAATCAGAGCTCAGACACAAACAAAATACTTGTATATCTGTGTTTACTGCTGCATTATTCATAATAGTGCAAAGATATTAACAATTCACATGTCTATTAACAAACAAATGGAAAAAGAAATTGTGGTACATTCACATAATGGAATATTATGCAACATAGAATATTATGCAACAAAAAATGAAACAAAGTAGCAACAACAAAACAATTAAGGCCTCCTAAGAGAGCATTATACTGTATAATAACTCAGTCACAAGTTAATAAATACTTTGTAAGACTATTGAGAAAATAGGAGGAGAATATAGGGGATAAGAAGAGCAGAAATTGAATGCACTGTCAATGAACATTGCCAAGGATTGGGAGAACTAAAGACTCTCACAAGTTAAAATTGTCCGGCTTTACTTTGGAGAAGCCATAAGAAAAGTAGGGATTTCTTAATGGTAAAGAAAAGGGTCACCAAAAACTAGAAAGTTTTTAGTGAAATGAAATCAACAGTTAGCCACAACAATGAATTAAAGCGTGTGAATGATAACTAACGTACACAGGTCTGAGTATCACTTTTGCAAAACATTTCCTTGTCATAAAACTGATATCA
>NW_006400053.1:2865017-2866108 GCF_000299155.1 Elephantulus edwardii | reverse complement strand
TAAAGGTCATTGAGTCACCTGTGGCATATAGCAACCCTGTGTACAGCAGCTCTGAACCCTTCCCTGTCCTGAGCCAGTCTCACTAATTCTGACACACCAACTCCCAGTTATTGATCTCATTAGGGGTCTTTCTCTCTTGCTAAGTCCATCCACTCTTCTTAGCATGATGTCCTTCTCCAAGGACAGTTCTCTCCTGGCCACATGCACAAAGTATGTGAGACGGAGCTTCAAAATCCTAGTCTCCAAGGAGAAACTAGGTTTCACCCTAAGACAGACCAGTTTGTTGTATCGGCTTTCCATGGTATAGTGAAGGTAATTCTTCATTACCACAACTTGAAGGCATCTGTCTGTTCTTGTTCTGTCACCCTGAGTCATTGTCCAGTTCTCCAAAGCATAACAAGTAATTGAGAAGACCATGGCGTGGATTAGGCACACCTTTATCTCTAGACTGAAATGATTGCTCTTTAGTACTCTGCAAAGGTCCATGACAGAAGATTTTCCCTATGCAATTTGTCTCTTGATAAACTGACTGCTAGTGTTAAGTGTGTTGATTGTGGAGCAGAGCAAGCTGTAATTGCTAACAACCTCAATCTTTTCTCCATCTGTCATAGTGTTGCCAATTGGTCTGTTGTTGTTGTTGTTGTTGTTATGTACCATTGAGTAGCCTGCGACTCATAGCGACCCTATGTACAAGAGCCGTAAACGCTGCTCTATCCTCTGCCAACCTCACTGCCTCCGACACACTCACCCTGATAACCAATCACTCAATCAGGGCATCTCATAGAGGGTCTTACTCTCTTGTGCTATCCCTCCAGCCTCCCAAGCATGACGTCCTTCTTCAAGGAGTGGTCCCTCCTTGCAACATGTCCAAAGTATGTCAGACGAAGCTTCAGAATCTTTGCTTCCAAGGATCAGCCTGGTTTAACACTCTCTAGAATGAACCTGTTCATTTTCTTAGCAATCCATGGTATATTCAGTACTCTTCTTCAATATCACAGCTCAAAGACATCAATTTTCCTTCCATCCTCCCTAGTCATTGTCCAGATCTCTGACACATTGCAAGTGATTGCTAAGACCGTGGCCTGTATCAG
>NW_006400053.1:2856556-2858621 GCF_000299155.1 Elephantulus edwardii | reverse complement strand
AAGATAATGCTCCTTTCCTGGCTGGCAGTGAGATGGGCAATGTCTCTCTTGAGGAGTATCAACCCCTAGGAGCAGGTATGGCTGAGTCCAAGTGGGGAACACTAAGAAATCACATGTGCTGAGGTTGATGGGGTGGTTATTAATGAATTCAGAATTCTCTAAATATGTATCAGTTATGAAACAATAGTCGTATAGTTATAAAACTGACATTCGTTTTCTCCAGCCTGTGAAACTAGTTATTTTTACCTTAGGATTCTTTGTTTCCTTTCTTTAGTTTTGTAAAGTAATCTGTCTGCTTACTAGGAGAGGAAATGCATCTCCACTAGATCAACCTTTACTTCTTTGAAACTGTTTTTCTCAATCACATGTAAATTATATCTTAATCTGCCTGTTTGCCAGAAGGGGAAGTGCACCTTTCCTGAGTCAGCCTTTATCTTTTCAGGGCCTTTTCTTGGTCATGTGTTAACTATTTTGTAGGTTGCCTGTTTACTGGTACCTGTGTGTCAATTGATATTTTTTCAGATGTAGAAATTATTTGATTTTACTAATAAAGGTGCATTGTTGAGTAAATTGTTAAAGGTGCATTGATGAGTAAATTGTTGTCTAACACTGGTATAAAAGTCTTATGACCACTTCCAGATGGGGAGGTAATGTCTGATAAGGATCTCACTGCTTTTTCTCAGATCTGTAATCAAGTGCTTATGAATATCGCAACCCATCTGTCTTATTGGCAATTGGCTACAGAAAGAACCCCTTACATTCAGTAACAAGGTGAGATGAACTTGTCTTGATAATTAAGTTGACTGTTATGTGCGGTATCTCAAAGGAGTTCAAAAGATTCTGGATGCAGAGACAGAGGATACAATAGAAACAAAAACTCAAATGTATTTGGAGACAAAAAGTGGTGAGGTAGAGAGAAGCAAAAGAAAAATAGAGATTAACTGCTGCCTAGAAACAGCAAGTAGAGAGGAACCTATGGGCCACCACTCAGTTCTCTGTATACCTCAGCCAGCAGAGAGGAGCATGCTGTGGGCTGCCAAGACCAGCCAGTGATGAAGAGCAAGCCTGTAGGGCCTCCTGCCATCCACTTAACCTCCAGAGATCCTATGAGTAATCTCTCCTTACCCTGACTCATGCATTCACCACTAGGAAATAGCAAGCATAGAGAAGAAGAGTTCTGCAGTCTTCCTCTGTGTTTCTGAGCTGTCCCAGCCAATAGAGAAGGAGCACTTTGTGGGCCACTTGGACCAGCCTACACCAATGAAAGTGCCTGGGAGCCACCATACACTGGGAGCACCAGCCAACCAGCAAGACTTGGGGAATAAAAGGGCACAGGCAGCATTTCTCATACTTTTTAAGCTCCTGAGGGGCTTTGTCTGCTCTGGAATGAGGGAAACTCCTCCCGTGTAGTCTCAATCTAGAATGTACAGAGGTCTATTTTAGCACCCAGATTTAGGGAAGAAAGTAGACTGGGCAGCATTGCTAGGACACTGCCATCTCCCCAGAGGTTTTATCAGCTCAGAGGAGAAACAGGCCCTCTCATTTGGGCACAGGAGTGATAGGATGGGCTTAATAAGTTCAGGATTATCAGCCTGAAAAACTCATTATTTTGCCTTAGAATCCTACTTTTTGTTCTTTAGTCACGTAAAGTACTTCACATGGCCTGTTTATGAGGAGGCGAAATGCATCTTTCCTGGATTAACATTTACCTCTTTGAAACCAGTTTTTCTCAATCATGTAATTGTACCTTAAATTATCTGTTTATCAGTTTTACATTAAACTATCTGTTTATCAATAGGGGAAATGAATTTTCCTAGATTACCTTCTGAAATAGTATTTTCTTAGTCATATGTAAACTGTATCACAAGTTCTCTGTTTACTTGTAATGGTAGGTAAACTGTTTTGTTTTTTTTTTTTAGGGTTTTTCTGTTTGTTTAATACATCTGAAAAGAATGCATATACAAAGAATTGAGACATGAGAAAGCATTGGTTCAACACTAATCAATCTACAAGAATTAGGAATTTGGGAAGGTGAAAAAGATTACCTAAACATTTTAAAAAAAAA
>NW_006400053.1:2848909-2851912 GCF_000299155.1 Elephantulus edwardii | reverse complement strand
ATCTCTTCATTTACTGACATGATTCGGTTCCAAAATCCAAGCCATTTTAAAAATCAGTGCTGCGCAAGAAGGATAAAAATGCAAAAGTGGGCCTAGAACTTATGTGTCCTGGCACCACTATTATCTGGACAGCAATGCCCTAATGTCAAAGCTGGCACTTGAACAGACCTAGGGTCAAGTGCCGAAAATAAAGACACTGGTGTTGGCTCTAGAGCTCTGGCAAAAAGTGAGAATGGGGTCAAGGAAGCTGATGGGAGCTGCTGCACACATCTATGCCTTGAGCAGCCACCTCCTGTGCGGTTCCAGGTGCTTACTGCTCACCTGTAGGCTGGAGAAGATCTCTCAGAAACCAGCACTATTCTGCTTATGTTGCTATTAGCTGGAGGCTAACATCTACGCCTAAGAGAAGCTCAATAGACTTGGCTGTGGAGGAGATGTCAGTTGTCTTCTTCGCTTCTGTTACAGTCTCTAGGCTCTGAGTTACTCTTAGGACCCTTCCTGCTATAGGATTTGGTCTCTACAGAATAACTGAGTAAAGGGGAAGGAGCAGTAGCAACTTCCCCCAAGAATTCCTCTTCTTGTGACCCTGTTGTATATAGGAAATATCAGATAACGAGGTAGTTAATAAGTGCCAATTGTTTTCTGTATTACCAGTTAGGAGACTACAAAATTGATGCTGCTGGTGAAAATGCATCATTGGCTATCATTTTTGCAATCTCAAACCTGCCAACATTTTTATATGAAAGAGTAAGAGCTGACTTTTCTCAAAATGTCACTATAAAGAGATGTTTTTTTCCTCCACAAAGCATAGATTAATTTCCAGATCTGTGGACTCTATTCAAGAAGTTCCTCAAGGATTTGCTTTGTTCAAAGAGAAAAAAAAAGATCAAATTTTATTTTTCCTTTTAGAAAGAACACTTTTAATTTGCTCTGAAGAGTATGTCATCTCTGACTTTGAACCAACTCTGTTTTTTCTTTCTTGATATCATTCAGTGTAAAAAATTTTCAGCAAAAAGAAAACCACAAACAAAAAAGCCTCAATCCTATACTTAACTTTGACTTAAAACGAAACTATCAGGAAAGGCAAAACTCATTCTTGAAAAAAAATAGATAGAAGTAAAACTTATGCCAAAATAAATTAAAAGGAGAGTAAAAGATTCCTTAAAGATCTAACCTTATCTTACATAAAAAAAGAAAACACAAAACACCAAAAAAACAAACTAAAAAAACCCAAACCAACCAAACAAACAAAAAACACCAAGCAAAAAGAGGATATACACTATTTCATCCATGAATTGAATATAGTTGAGTAGAGCTAAAGGAGGCATTATCAAGTTTTAACCAATCTGATAATGGATTGTAAGCAGACTTTAACAGATAATCTAGCCAGCAGAAGACATTTTATAATGTCCAGTGACATTGTAGAAAGAAGGTACACTACAATGCTAAAGGCACATGGTTCAAATCCACCAGTTGTTCTGTGGGAGAAAGATGGACAGTCCCCGCCCATGAGGTTACTGCCTCTGAAAATCACCAAAATCACCTTAGCATCATCTATGGGTCCATTTTGACTCAAGGGTACACAATAACAACAAGTCTTATGCAAATTTCCCATAGAAGGCAGCTTAGAAATTGGTATTAAAAGAATATACAAAATTGCATGTAAAGGATTTTTTAACTAGATGTACAGGGACAGTACAGAAGAAGAAGACCCCCAGATGAGATGGCTTGACAGACACAGTAACTGAGGTACTGAGGGTAGGTGTGTCAAAGGCAGTGAGATTGGCTCAGGATAGAGCTGGGTTCAGAGTTATTGTGCATAGGGTTACTATGTCAACTCAAGGCACATAACAGGGCATACTAGGGGCTGGGTCTAGTGCCTCTATCTCCTGCAATAAAAATAGTTTGAGATCTTGTGGACAGACATGTATCCAATTATGACCTGTGCTCTGAGTACAATGTGAAAGAGGAGGTGTGCCAATGAGCAACTTCTATTAAGCAAATACAACCTAAAGACTTCCCTTAGGCATGGTAGGCATCTCAAAGCATGGAATAAAGGGCAGAGGGGGTTATCTGCCCCTGGTGCATGCATGATGAGGCACCACAAATAGGGAAAAAATCTGACTGAGACAGTGAGACAGGAAGGGAGTGGAATATTTACTGATAGACATGATGGGGTGGTATTGATGAATTTGGGATTGTCCAATCATATGATATAGTTGTAAAGCTGGTAACCTCCAGGTTGCAAAACTACTTTGCACTAGAACTCAACTTTTCTTTTTTTAGTCTTGTAAAATACTTAAAACTGTTTAACAGGAAAAGAAATGCAACTTTCCTGTATTAGTATTCACCTCTTTGAAATTGTTTTTCTCAGTAGTATGTAATTCTTTTCTCGAGTAACACTTATCACTTTGAAGACATTGTATGTGTGTGTGTGTGTGTGTGTATAACTGAATTAGCATTTATCTCTTTGAAGGTCTTTTCAAAGGTATATACAATTGAAACAGCATTTATTTCTTTGAAAACTTTTTTCTCAGTCATATATAAACTATGTCACAAGTAGTTTGTTTGCTAGGAACTGTAACACCTAACTCAAGTAGAAAAATTAGTGACCACTTTTTAATTGAGAGGTAGTTTTTGAGAAGAATTCTCTCTGTTCTCCCAGATCCACAATAAAGTGCTTTGAATATTACAAACTGTCTGTCTTATTGGCAATTGACTAGGGAAAGAACCCCTTGAGTTCAGTAACAGAAATATCATGGCTATCAAGACCATTCACCTGGAAATTGATTTGGGAATGAGAGACAATTTAGAGATTGCCCCTGAGTACTTAAATTAATGATGGACATAATTTGGACATTGCCCCATGAGTTGCATCTCTGCTGATATAGTCTAGCATTATTATTACAGTGTGCCTTAGATCACTGCTTTTAAGAAATAGCATTTTTTTTTAAATTTACGTTGTTTATTTTTCATTTCTATGAACATCTACAGAGATTTTGG
>NW_006400053.1:2822327-2848809 GCF_000299155.1 Elephantulus edwardii | reverse complement strand
GAGGATGTGAATCATTCCATATACATCTGTCTGTTGTTTTTGAATGTAGAAGTCTTGTAACATTGAACAAGTAATATGTTGAGTAGATTAATACCTAATCAAAGGATAAAAACCAAGGACCAACTCTGTTCCACTGGTCTATGTGTGTGTCAAAGTACCAGTATCACGCTAAAAAAAAACAAATAAATAAACAAACAATAAGACATATCACAATCAAATTTTTCAAAATCAAAAACAAGGACAGAACACTAAAAGCAGAAGAAAAATAAAAAGTCACCTACAAAGGAGAACTTAATAGGTTAAGCATGAGAAAGAAGACAAGGGGTTAGCAATTATTTAGCATGATTTCCTGATATCTGAACTATTCAGCTAATTTTACACTTAAAATGACACTCTTGATTATCTGCTTCCTTTTAGTGAGAGAAAATTGAAAAAAAAACTGTCAAGGAACCTGTATCCAGAATTGTTGTTTAACAAATAAGAAGGACAAACTAGGTCATTACAAAAAAGCAGAAATGTAAAGAATTTGTAAAAACAAGATCAGTGTACAAGAAATTCTAATAGAAATTCTTCACACAGAGACAGCAGAGAAGAGTGAGTGAACCAAGATACCCAGCAACAAGGGAATTCTAGAAAAAGAAATACAGCCAAAAGACAAGGATAAAACTTAGTTTATCAATAATCACACTCAATGAGAATCACTTAAACACAAATTAAGAGAAAAAGAGTAACAGGAACAAGAGCCTGTGATGATGAAAGAAAAAAATTCAAGCTGCTCTGAAAGAATTGGCAAAAAACCCCCAAGGCCCCAGGAATTGATGGCATACCAATTGACATATTTCAACAAATAGATGTTGCCCTGAATACACTCACTAATTTGTGCCAAGAAATCTGGAGGACAATCACCTAGCCAACTAACTGGCTAGGTGATTGTTGCCATTTCAAAGAAAGGTGACCTGAGGGAGTGCGGAAATTATTGAACAATATCAGTAATATCACTTGCAAACAAGATTCTGCTGAAATTACTTAAAAATGACTGAAGCAACATGTCAACAGAGAACTGTCAAATGTGTAGGCAGGCATTAGAAGAGGCCATGGTACTAGGAATATTATAGATAATGTTGAATGGATCTTGGCTTGAAGAAGAGAGTACCAGAGGAATGTCTATTTCACTGATTATGCAAAGGTGTTTGACAGTGTGGATCACAGCAAGCTGTGGCTGATTCTGAGAGGAATTGGAATCCCAGAACATTTTATTGTGCTTATGCAAAACCTATACTTGGACCAGGAGACAATCATTAGAACAGAGAAAGAAGAAACTTAATGGTTCAAAAACAGGAAGAGTGTACACATGGGATGTGTTTTGTCTCCATACATTTTCAATCTATATAAAGAACAGACCCATCTAGGAGGTGGGTTGTATGAGGAGAAATGTGGCATCAGGATTAGAGGAGGACTCATCAACAATCTGTGTTATGCAGATGACACAACCCTGCTTACTGAAACTGAGGCAAACCTGAAGCACTTGCTGTAGAGGGTCAAGGGCTGAAGCCTTTAATATGGATTGGAGCTCAAAATCAAGAAGACAAAAATTCTCACCACTGGGCCTATTGGCAGCATCACAATGGATTGTGAAGAGATTGAAATTGCTAATAGCTTTAGTTTGCTCAGCTCCACAATCAATATTCTTGGTACCAGCGGCCTGGAAATCAAGAAAGTCAGCTGTGAGGGACCTCTCCAGACTACTGAAGAGCAACAGTGTCAGTCTGGAGACTAAGGTGCACCTCGTCCAGGCCATTGTTGTTGTTGTTGTTGTTGTTATGTGCCGTCGAGTCGCTTGCTTTTGCAATTGCTTACTATGCATCAGAGCTGGACAGTGACTAGGGATGATAGAAAGAGAATTAATGCCTTTGAGCTGTAGTGCTTGAGAAGAGTTTTGAATATACCATGGACTGCCAGTAAAACAAACAGGTTTTTCCTAGTGATGGTGAAGCCTGCCTGTTCCTTGGAGGCAAGGCGTCTGAGGCTTCATCTGACATACTTTGAACATGTTGCAAGGAGAAACTCGTCCTTTAAGAGGAACATCATGCTTGGAAGGGTGGAGGGATGGAGAAAGAGCTAAAAACCATCTAAGAGTTGGATTGATGCAGTGACAGGGATAATGAGGGTTGGTGTTATCACAAGATAAGGCATGTTTCAGGGCCTCCATATATATGGTCGCTATTAGTCGCAAGTGAATCAATGGCACATAACAAGAACACAATATGTTGTCTATAAAAGAAACATTTATAAATGAGGAGACTGTCTAAACCTCAAATGATGAGGGGAAATAAAATACCAAACAAATAACATCCATAAGAAAGCTTGAATGAGAATACTAACTTCTGATAAAATAAAATTCATGATTAAAATCACCATAATAGATAAGAATGAATACTATATTATGATTAAAGTCACAGTGGATAAAGAGAATATTACCTTGTTAACATCTATACATCTAATTATAGACTTGCAAAATACATGAAGCATGGTTAACTGACTTGTATAAAGAAACAGATAACATCACCATAGCACTAGGAGCCTTCAACACAACATTCAAACCAAAGGACAAGTCAAATAAAAAAAAAATTCAACAAAGATGTAAAAGAACTAAACTACCTTCTGTTAATTCCATCTCATAGAAGTATTCAGGAACTTCATCTAGCAAAAATTCTATTTGTTTTCTTTTCAAGGGCACACAGTAAATTTTCCAGAACTGACCACAACGCAAGGCTCAACAAATTTAAAAAACAACAGAAAAAAATACAAAAATACAAAGTATCTTCTCAGATCATAATGCCATAAAACTAAGAATTAACAATAAGAGGATAAAGGAAAAATAATACCAAAGTGGAAGTTAAATGACACCTTTCTTAAAGAAGACTGGATTATAGAAGAAATAAAAGTGACATGGAAAAATTTCCTCAGAACAAATGATATTCCAAAAACACTACTTCATGCAACTACTTTCTATCCATATCTATGATCACATTATCATCTCAAGTCCTCACTTAATCTTCCCCCATTGTCTCTTTCCCCTTGCCCCCCCCACCAACCTCCATAATCTTAGTGATCATTTCTCCATCCCTCTTTTCTAACCCTATCTCTCCCCTTTTATTGTTTTCATGCAATAATTCATATATAGTATATTGGGTTTCAAGCAATCCTTCATTTACACTGTGTTTATACAGTAATTAATACTGTTGTTGTTGTTGTTGTTGTTGTTGTTTTTAGGTGCCATCGAGTCAAGTATGACTCATATTTACCATATAAAAATCAGATCCGAACCCTGTTCTATCCTATGCCATTCTCACACTTCCTGACACACAAGAGCCCATTGTGGCAGTCATCACATCAATCGACCTGGTCGAGGGTCTTCCTCTCCTTTGCTAACTCTTCACCTTTTCTAGCACTGTGTCCTTCTCCAAAGAATAGCCCCTCCTAGCAACATGTCCAAAGTATGTGAGGATAACCCTCATCATTCTTGCCTCTAATGAGCACTCCAGCTGCACCTTCTCCAAGATATAAGTGTTTATTCTTTTGGCCATCCATGGGATGTTCAGTGCTTTTCTCCAACACCACCTATCAAAGGTATCACTTCTTTCTTCTATCATCCTTATTCACTGTTCAGTTCTCATATGTATAGCAAGTGATCAGAAAGACTATGACCTGAATCAGATACGCCTTAGTCATCAAACTGCCATCATTACTCTTCAATAATTTAGAGAGGTCCCTTACTGCATATTTTCTTAGTGCAATGTGTCTCCTTATTTCCTGTATGCTGGTACTAAGGGTGTTAGTTGTGGATCTAAGCAAGAGGAAGTTGTTGACAGTTTCAAGCTCTTCTCTGTCCATGATGATGTTGCTTACTGGTCCAATTGTAAGAAGCTTTGTCATTCATATAGTTTGTGTTTTTTAAATTATACTAGTTTATTTACAAACTTTGAATACATTGTTTTTCAATCCAGATTCTTACAACTTCCCTTACCTCCCTATCAAATTGTATACCATATGGTTAATCTACCCCTAACCCCTAGCACAACTTCATCCCTCTGCTTCCACCATCACCCCCTTTTGGATTCTCATACTCTTTCTATAAAAAATTTACAAAATCATTGCTCATATGTGCTGCATAGTAGTCCATTGTATGAATGTGCCATAATTTCTCAATCCATTCAGTTGTGGTTGAACATCTGGGCTGTTTCCATATTCTTGTGATGGTGAATAAAACTGCTATGAACATTGGTGTACAGGTCTCTATTTGTGCCTCAGTTCTCATTTTCTCAAGGTATATTTCTATAAAATATATTCCTGCAGATAAAATTGATGAATGACACCTTCTAAAGATTAAATCCCTGTGTACATCAAAAACTTTTCCCAACAGGATGAAAAGAATACCTACCAACTGGAAACAAACATTTGGTAATACCATCTCAGACAAGAGTCTCATAACAAATGTTTACAGAATACGCTTGAGCCTCCACAAGAAAAAGACTGATAACTCAATTACAAAAGACAGGGAAGTAATTTTCATAGAGGAAGATACTTGAATGGCTAACAGACACATGAAGAAGTGCTCAAAATCACAGGCAATAAGAGAGATGCAAATCAAAACCACAATGAGATCCTATCTCATTCCAGTAACAGTGGTAAAGTTAACAGGACAGCAAGTAATAAATTTTGGAGAGGATGTGGTGAGAAAGAAACTCATACGTTGTTGGTAGGATGTTAAAATGGTATAATGATTCTGGAAGGCAGTTTGGCCCTTCCTCAAAAAGCTGAACATGACATTTCATATGATGCTACTATTCCACTGCTTGGAAAATGTAATATGCGTTGTATTTTATTTAATCAATTACCATTGATATGTGTCTATTATCACATCATCTTTTCAAGTCTCCTCTTAATCTTCTCTATTTCTTCACTCCTCTCCCTTCAGTCTGCTCTCTAAACTCTAGCCACAGATGGGTGAAGATGCGTTAACCAGAACCTAACCAGATGAAGAGAAGATGAGGAGGTTGGGTTTTACGAAGAAGAATGTCACGTCAGGATTGGAGGAAGACTCATCAACAACCTATATTATGCAGTTGACACAACCTTGCTTGCTGAAATTGAGGCAGACATGAAGCAGTTGCTGCAGAAAGTCAAGGACTGTTGTTTTCGATAAGGATTGCAACTCAACATCTAGAAGACAAAAGTTCTCACCACTGAGTCAATTGGCAGCACCAGGATGGGTAGAGAAGAGATTGAGATTTTTGATAGTTTGTAGCTTGCTCAGTTCAACAATCAGTACTCTTGGCACCAATAATCAGGAAATCAAAAGAAGAAACGCATTAGGTAAATCTACTGTCAGGAACCTTTACAGAGTACTGAGAAGCAACAACGTCTAGAGGCTATGGTTGTCCTGATCCAGGTATCGTCTTTGCATTTATTTGCTATGTAGCAGAAATCTGGACAATAACTAAGGATGCCTTTTAGTTGTGGTGCTAGAGAAGATTCTTGAACACCATGGACCACCAAGGAAACAAATAGATCTTTCTTGGAGAAAGTGAAACCAAGTTTCTCCTTGGAGGCTAGGATTTTGAAGCTCCATCTCACATACTTTGGGTATATGGCCAGGAAGGACCAATCTTTGGAGTAGGATATCATGTTAGGATGTGTGGAAGGACAGCACAAGATAGGAAGATCCCAGATGAGGTGGATTGATACAGTAACTGGGGCAATGGGTGGAGGTGTATCAGAGTTGCTGAGATAGCCTCAGGACAGGGCAGCCTTCAGAGCTGTTGTACATTGTGTTGCTATAAGTCACAGGTGACTTGGTGGCACATAATAACAACAGTATTTTTTTGTTCTGTTCTTTTTGGTCTAGGTATAGCTTTTGTTTGACTACAATTAAGTGCTCAGGGATTCCTAGTCTTCTTAATGTTAGCCATAGCTTTATTGTGATCCACATAGTCAAATGCCTTTGTATAGTCAATAAAAGAGAAATAGATAGTCATTTGGTATTCTTTATTTTCAGCCAGGATCCATCTGGCCCCTTCTAACTCCTACTCGATCTTCTGGCATTTTCCTGTCTATCTACTGTTCAAGACATTTTTTAATCATCTTAAGTATTATTTGCTTGCACGTGATATTAATGATATTGTTTGATCGTTTTCAGGTTCAGTTGGATCACGTTTCTTGGGAATCGGAACAAATATGGATTTCTTCCAAATCCATTGGATGGCTGTCCTCTAAATTTCATGGCATAGAGCGATTAACATTTTAAAGGCTGCATCTGTTAATTGAAAGAACTCAGTGCAAATCCTATTGTTTCCTGGGGTCATATTTTTGGCCAACACATTCAATTCAGCTTCCACTTCCTCCTTCATGTAGTACTTCTTAAATTTTTTTACTATTGTTCAGTCTTTCTGGTACAATGAGTCAATGTATTCTCTCCATCTTTTGATGCTTCTTGGGTCATTGAATATATTGCCTATAGCATCTTTCAATATCAAACTTAAGGCTTGAATTTGTTTTTCAGTTCTCTCAGATTGAGAAATGTAGCAAGAGTTCTTCCCTTTTTATTTTGCAATTTCAATTTTCTTCACTTTCCATTATAATACTTTACTTTTTCTTCCCAAGCTGCCCTTTGAAATCTCCTGTTCAGCTGTTTAGCTTCGGCATGTTTTCCTCTTGTTTTGGCTGCTAGATAGTCCAGTACAATTTTTAGAATCTCTTCTGACATCCATATTGATGTTTTTCCTTCTCTTCTGTTTTTGTAAGGACCTTTTGCTTTCTTCATGGATGATATCCTTGATGTTATCCCACCACTCATCTGGTCTTCCTTCATTAGTGTTCAATGCCTCAAACCTATTCCTAAGATGATCTTGAAATTCAGATAGAATTGATTCAAGATCATATCCTGGTTCCTCTGGACTTATTTTCATTTTCTTCAGTCTTAATTTGAATTTGCATATGAGTAATTGATAGTCTGACACACAGTCCAACTCCGGCATAGTTTTGACAGATATTGAGCTTCTCCAGTGATATCGTCTGTAAATGTATTCAATCTGATTTCTATTCAATCCATTGATGAGATCCATGTGTAAAGTTGTTCTTTGTGTCTTTTAAAAATATATTTGCAATAAATAAAATTGTTGGAAATACAAAATTATTCAATCATTCTATTTTCAGCTTCATTTCTGGCACCAAGCCCATATTTTCTAACTATTCTTCTTTCTTCACTGTTTACCACTTTTACATTCCAGTCATCAGTTTTCATTAATGCATCTCAATTGTATGTTTGGTCAATTTCAGAGTACAAGATTTGGTAACAATTTTCAATTTCTTCCTCTTTGGCTCTAGATATGAGAACATTTATTTGAATAATAGTGATATTAATGGGCCTTTCTTGTATGCTTATGGGTAATATCCTATCACTCACAACATTCTATTTTTTCATAGAACTTGAAATTGACATTTTGACTATGAATGCAACACCATTCTTCTTGGTTTTCATTCCCTGTATACTGTACCACATGATTATCTGATTCAAAGTGGCCAAAGCTAGTCTGTTTCATCTCACTAATGCCAAGTCAATTTTCATGGATTCTATTTAATTTTTCACAATTTCCACTTTTCCAGCATTCAAGCTATAAACATTCCATGTTCTAATTATTAAATAATGTTTATTATTGTTTTTCCTCATTTCAACTGACTTCCAATATAGGCTCTGCCACTATACTACTATAACTATCCTCATTCTTTTAGTGCTCACAGGGTTTTCAAAGACCTGTTATTTAAAAAGTAGATGGGTCATCTTGTTTCTTAGCCAGTCTTAATCAGAGACCACCATCAAAACCTAATCACCATGGGTAACTCTTATGGAATTTCACAAACAAATGGCATAGCTTTCAGTATCACAGCAACCTCAAGTTATCCCAGTACAGCAAGATGACAGCCAAGTGCTGTACAGGTTAGAATAATGTTCTCCCTAAATATAATTAACATCATGCCCAAGGGCCACAGGCCCAAGAGTCCAACTGACTTCTAAATACAAAGGCCCACCCACTAGGTCATGGTATCTTAAAAAAGAGGCTTCTGGCCCACAGCTGATTGTTAACAAATCAAAACAGCTAATCAGCTTATGAATGATTGTTACCAAAATAAAAAATAAAATACTCAAACGGTTTACACTCAGCTTTCACTTGGATCAAATTAACCCACTTTCCAGAATCCAACTGCTTCAAATTGAAGACTACTCATATGATAGTTCCTTAAATTTATCAGTATCAGTAGTTCTTTTTGTTACAGTGACTTGATGTATTCTTTTGGGGGGTCATTCAACATATTGGTTTTCAGATGGAATAGATCCAAGATCACCTTTTGGTTCTCATAGACTTGTTTTAATTTTTTTCAACCTGAAATTGAGCTTGCATGTGAATAATTGACAGTCTGACCCACAGTCCACCTGGCCTAGTTTTGACTATTGATATTGAGTTTCAACAACAATTATTTAACAAATATAGTAAATCCAGTTCCTAGGAAGACCATCAAGAGAGGAACTTGTGTAAAGCTGTCATGTGTGTGTGTGTGTGTGTGTGTGTGTGTGTGTGCTTTAAAGGTATTAGCAATGACTTGACAGAATACCTGAGTTAATGAGGGTAAGTGTGTGAAAAACAGTGATGTTGACTCAGAATAGAGCTGGGTTCGGAGCTATTGTGCATAGGATCACTATGAATTATGTTCAGCTTGAGGCATATAACAACAACAACATTTGCAAGAATAAATTAATAAAAATATAAAATTCAGTTATTCTATTTCCAGCCTCATTTCTGACACCAAGCCCATATTTTCTTTTTTTTTTTCTTTTCTTTTTCCTCCTTCCTGCGCACCATTGGATTGGATCTGACAGGTACAGTGGAGATTGCCTGTCCTTCTTCCGTGGAGGATCTGGTGGTTTGGAGCCACGCACCTTCAGGATTGCAGTGCAGTTTCTTGCTAATAGACCACCAAGCCCATGTTTTCTGACTACTCTTCCTTCTTCATTCATTTCAACTTTTGCATTCCAGTCACCAGTTATCATTACAGCATCTTGTTTGCATGTGGTGGTCAATTTTGGGATATAAGATTTGGTAAAAAAAAATCAGTTTCTTTCTCTTTGGCTCTAAACATAAAAGCATATATTTGAATAATAGTCACATTAACATGTTTTCCTTGTATGTCTATGGGTAATATCCTATCATTCACAACATTTAATTTCAGAATAGAACTTGAAATTGACTTTATTATTATGAATCCAACACCATTCTTCTTCTATTGTTCATTTCCTTCATAGTATACCAAATGATTATGATTTAAAGTGGACAAAACTGGTCCATCTCATCTCACAATTGCTTAGAATGTAGATGCTCATGTGGTCCATTCCATTTTACACAATTTCTAATTTTCCATCATTCAAGCTACAGATATTCTACTTTCTCATTATTAAATGATGTTTGGTTTTTTTTTTCTCATTTTGACTTCCAGTCTGGGCTCTACTACTAATAATATAATGATCTACATTCCTCTAGGGTTTTCAGAGGCTGGGTATTTAAGAAGTAGTGGTAAATCCTGCTTTATAGTCCATCTTAATTTGGGAGTTCTACTAAAATGTGTTTACCATAGGTAATCTTTTTGGCATTTGACCCAACAGTGGCATAGCTTTTGGTATCACAGCAACCCACAAGTTATCTCAATACAGCTGACAGACAAGTGTTGTGCCAATTAGAAAAATATCCTCTTCAAATACAACAAACTGACAATTTAGTTTGTACTTCTAATAACAAATTAATCTTCACATAAGGTAGAAGGCCTGTTGTGAGCTGGAAGTCTCTTGTTTAAACCAATGAGGACCCAGTGGGTAGACTTTTATGATTAAAAGTTGGTTGAGGCCTGAAAGCCTGTGGCCCTTGGCCCTAGTGTGAATACTGTATGAAAAGAATAATGTGCTGAGTGAGATAACTCAGTTACATAAGGACAAATATTGCATAAGACTACTCTAGTTAAAACAGGGGGATAACTGAGGAAGATATGTCTAAATGTTCAGGAATACGAGCAGTAGGGGGAATGTGGGTGAAAAAGAGTATGGGGACAGATCACTAGGCTAGCAGAGATTAGCAGCAGGTGTGAAGGAAGGAAAAGGGAAGATCCCACGAGGATTTGATGAGAATAATGGTTAGCACATATTAATAGTATTTAATTTTATAACATATATGATGATTGTAAGCAAACCTATAAGCAAATTAATTTTTTTAAGTCACAGTAGGAAAAAAATGTTAAATAGGTCACAGTGTGATCTTAAGCAACTTTCTAATGTTGCTAGTACAGTGCTTGGGAAACTTAGGCACATTTGAATCACCACTTAAAAGATAATGACAGTAGCTTTTATTATTTTTACAGAAACAGGAAGCCAGGTATTTCCCATCAAAAGTCACAGGTAACCACTAACCTTTCTGTTAGCAGTCCAGCACTTAAATTTTGTATCTTTAGGGCTCTTTTATAAAGAATTAAAGTAATTAACAAATTGTTAAATATAAATTTTACTCTATCTCAGACCCTGCAGTATTCCACATTGATAATAGCACAAAATCACTGTAACAAGTTTGGTGAAGTGCTCTATCCTAGTTCTGGTAGTCTGTTGCATTGCTAAACAAAGGCAATGGGTCTCTGATATTTTAACCCACCAGGGCTCTCATGGAGAAAGACAGACTATTTCTTCCCAATAAAACACCTAATGAAGGGCCACTGGAATCCACCCAAATATCAGTAAGTTCAAATTTGAACAATGTTGTAAAGTCAGTTCTAGTTTCCATTTTATATATGTGCAGTGTAGTGTCAAAAGTTTATAAACTTGTCAGTGCAATACCAGTATACTACTATATAATGACAATAGTTCTTACCTCTATCAATAGCTGCTTTTTATCTGCTTAAACTTTGATCAAAATCATTACTTCTCTTTTTACAATTTGCTATTGAATCATGAATTTGTGTATATATGCATAAAGGAATTGGCAAACACAGAAGAATTTCATAAAACAGTGTATTAGCAGAACAAATATCTTTCTGTTTTCTCTATGTATATATGTTAAATGTAAATGAAGAACTATCTTTACCTAATATTTTTCTAATGCTAGAGTCTTTCTAATGAAAATGCTTCTCTTTTTAAATCATCTTTAATGTATTAGAAACATAAAACACTTCACTTTAGATCCTCTTTTAAACTAGGTGTCAGGGTACTCTATTAAGAAAAAACTAGTGCAACAAGGAGACACATGATTTGTCCTAGAGCTAAAATGCCTTTCAGATGGTGCTGTTCCTGAGGGGGATCAAAAGCCAAACCAAACAAGCAAGACAAAAGCACTCTTGAGATGTGGATAGACAAAACAGGGCAGAATGGGAATTCAGGGACTTTTACATAATGTATTAGGTTACTATGAAATGTCTGGAATTGTTCATCTTGGATAATGTTCTTTCTAAGGCAGAGCATTCTTATTGTTCTTACAAATAAAAACATAAAATGTAGACAATATTAAAGTGCATATGCACATATCAAAAAATACAGTCATAAAGTTGACAATATTAAAACAAATTCTAAATATAATTGGGAGTATTTCCCTCAAAATAGTCAGCTGGCGATATCATCCAAAACCATTTTTCAGACAAGTAAATCACATTGAAGAAGTAAATGTATTTTAGTTGCACTCACTACTTCTTACTGGAAAAAAAAATACTGCTCCTTGTTTAGAACTTTACTTTTTCCCAGTTCTTGGATAAGGTCTTTGGTATACAAGTTAACTAGTTGTTAACTGATTGCTCCTATGTTGATCAAATGAAACATATATTCATGAGAGTTACAAGCAAATTTGAGAATCATATAAACAAGAAAGCAGCAATGTCTCACAAGTTCTGGCTTATAAGAAACAAGCTTAATCCTTCCATGCCGCTTGCCTGTATTATTTCCTTCAAATTAGAAGTATGATATAGCGTCATGGCATATTGATTTGCAAAGTTGTTGGTAAATATCCAATCTGTCCAAATAATTTAAAATGGAGAGAAATGATGTGCAGTCTGTCTAAAATGGATTTTAAAAAATCCCAAACTATAGACTAATGGTTATTGTCCTTGCTGCTTACTTGCTTTCCAAGTGCTGAACTTGGCTGAAGCCTGTGTATACATATGATAATCATATGTCCACACAGAAATGACATCCAATTTCGAGTGTGAACACTCACACAGAGGAGTCTGTCATTAGAGGAGACGGCCTCGGGGGAGTCAGGAGACACAATGTGGCATCTACTGGAGTAGATGAAGACCTTTGACCCAGGATTCTATGGCTGTGATATCATGACCTCCATTTCTCACTCCCTCTCTTCCTGTCTCTCTCTGGAGATCAAGACCAATTCACAGAGTGGTTCCCGGCTTTGGGGGTGGGGGGAGAAAAATCAATGACCTATTCTCTTGATCAGAGGATGAAGTGTTGTGATGGCAGTCAACATCACAGGAGGTGAAGAGGAAAATGAAATAAAAGGATGCACTATCAAGAGATGGGAGATATAATTATGTTTGCAGAAAAGTATGTTCAATAAGCAGATTGCTAGGGAGTGGCGAGGACTAGCTTTTCATAAATTTGAAATTGGAATTGTGTTGAAAAAATTAGGACACTGGAGCTCTTTCTCTGAATAACGAATGCATGATAATAGAGGTTATTTTCATTTCCATTGCTACCTGCCATTTATCATTCACCTAATTGCACTTTGTAGAGTGGGCTGAAAAGTTCTTCACTGTGCTGAGAGCATGGCTGACCAAATTCTTTGTTTTCTTTGTTTCTTTTTATTTATTTATATGTTTATTCATTTTAAGTCAGACTTAATTTTTAAGGAACTAAAAAAAGAGGAAAGAAAGAAGAGAAGGAAGCAGGGGTGGATGGGAAAGCAGAAAAAAAGAAAGAAAGAAAAGAGGAAAGAGAAGAAGGAGATGGACAGTGGATAATAAGAGAGGAAGAGAAAAATGAAGGATAGGAAAAGGTGAGGAGAGAACGAAGGAAGAGGAAAAGAAGAAACTAGCACAGGCTGCTCATGTTTGTGAGGAAAAGTGCATCTGCCTCAGGCCAAACCTTGGGAACCCAGCCACTCCCCTTTAGTCATTACAGAAAGAGACCTGCCAAAATGAGAAATTACCACAGGGGAGGTTGGATATTAGGATTAATTGTTTCGAGCCAATGCTGTGGAGCAGGTATGCAACACATATTGAGGAGGAGATAATGGCGTCAATGAGAAGTCTGGTGTGTTGTTTGTTTTTTTTTTTTAATTTAATTTTGTTTTGTTTAAGAAAAAGGCAAATGTAAATACTAGTAACCTTTTTTACTTCCAAGTTGAAAAAAAATCAACTTGATAAACATACTTTAAAAAGCTAAAGCTATCAACATTATTTCTTTTCTTGCTAAGGATTTAGATTAAAGTGCATTCTTGAAGAGAAGATTGATATGTCTGTGGTTTTTTCAGAGCCCAATATAGCTGTTTTGGTTTATTTGGTTGTCCCTGTTTTTAATGTTGTTAATTTTACTTTTCATGCTTTTGAAGGAAGCGGCATTAGGAGAAAACACATCAATAACCTGAATGATATAGGTGATAAAACTTTGCTTGCAAAGAGTGAAGCAAATATTTGAACATGGAACAGTTGGTGTAGATGATTGAAAACTTCAGCTTTCAATATAGATTAGAACTCATATTAAATAAACCAAAAATCCTCAGCACTGAACCAGTGGGTAACATAGTGATAAATAGAGAAAAGATTGATGTTGTCAATAATTTCAATTTACTTATATTTACAATCAGTACCCACGGTAGCAAAAATCAAAAGATATGTTGAATGGAGATACTGATGTCAAGGACTTTCCCATAATTGCAAAAAAGTAATTACAGGGTTGCAGAGTTTGATGGGCCAAAGGAAGGATTGAAGAAATTAGGAAAGATTCAGTGGGGACCTGAAAAGATGAAGTAATAGTAGACATAGATGAATGGTAATTTATTTTATAAAACACAATGTATGGGAATGATTGTTTGAAACATAATGTGAATGAAGGGATATGTAAAACACTATATATATATATATATATATGCAATAAGAATTTTGTATACAAACCAAGTTACAATTTAAAAAAGAAACAAAGGGATGGAAGGTAATGATGCCATTTTAAAGATCAAAGTCCAAAGTCTTTTCAATTCTTATAGAAACTTTTGAAACTCCTATTGCAAACTTCCTATACATGTGAAGACATGAGTAAGGATGGCAGAAGAATCAATGACTGAGTTGTTGTGTTGCAGATGTTGTTATGTTGCTGTTATTATGTGCCATCAAGTTGCTTGTGACTCATAGGAACCCTATGTACAACAGCTCTGAACCCTGCTCTATCCTGAGACAACCTTATTGTCTCTTGCACATGTACCTCCATCATCCCAGTCTATGTCCTCAATATTCTATGGACTACCAAAAAAAAAAAAAAGTCTGTCTTGGACTGAGTGCAATCACAGTGCCCCTTTGAGGTAAGGATGATGAAATTGAATTTTATATATTTTGTTATCACTATATGCTAGGCCTTGGAAAAGGGTATCTTATTGAGAAAGGTATAGGGTCAGAGAAAGAGAAGAGAGACCGTCAACAAGATGGATTGATACAGTGACTGTACACCTTATGATAGACAGTAAGGATTGCACAGGATAAGGCAAAGTTGGACCTGATGGCACCTCAACATCATTGATCTATCCCTTCACAAATTTATTTCAATTTAAATTTCTCTAACACATGATTTCAGTTAATTGTCAATTAGTTATCAAAGTTTTCCAGTTTAACTCAATGTAATCATTCCTTTCTAGAAGTCTACTGTACATGAAATATCTATTGATGAAATTCTCTGTCCATCTATATTAGCATTCCATTGTGGCATGAAGAAATTACCTCAAATCTAGAGGTTTAAAAGAATACAAATTCTTACCATTTTAGGCACAGCAAATCTAAAATGAACATGCAAAGCTGCATTTCTTGAGAGGGTTTAGGAGAGAATCTGTTCCCTGCCTTTCACAACTTCCAGATGCTGCCTGATTTCTTGGTACCTGAGCCAATTCTACATTCTCATCTCATCTATAGTTAGAACTCCTACTACCGTGACTCCTCTATTTCCATCTTTAACTTACAAAGATTTGTTTTTATCACATTAGATTCATCCAGATAAAGTAGAATGAACTCCTTATCACAAGATCTTTTATGTATTCACATCCACAAAATTTTATTTGCTATATACAGAGGTTCTATTTTTAATTCAACTCATTCTTCTGCAGTTGGAACCTACTCACAGCTGACCATCCAGAGGGTTTTCTGAGGTTGTAAATTACACAGGAAGAAATTATCCACCAATCTCTCTTCTGAGCCATTGATGAATTCTACTCACAAAAGAGGGACCACTGTTGGTCAGTAGCATAATTCTCTCGGAACACTGTTACTCCATTTTTAGAGGAGTTTTAATCTGTTGACCAAACACCCTATGTTATAATGCCCTCCCCAATTATTTTAACACATTGTGATTTTTTTTAAAACAAAGGAATACGCACACACATGAGTTTGTTGTGTTGTCAACTTGTCTGCAACTCATAATGACCCTATGCATAATAGATCTGAACTCTGCCCTATCCTGAGCCAGTCTCACTGTCTCTGACACAACTGGCCTCACTGACCCAGCCACTGAACAATCCATCTCTCTCTTCCAGGGTCTTCGTCTCCTGCACTATCTTTCTACCCTTATTATGTCCTTCTTCAAGAACTAGTCCCTCTGGCGACATGTCCAAAGTATGGAAGGTGGAGCTTAAAAATTCTTGCCTTAAAAAAGCAACTTGGTTTCACTCTCTGTAGGACAGATCTGTTTGTTCTCTTGACAGTTCATGGGATGTTCAAAACTCTTCCAGCACCACAACTCAAAGGGATATTTATTTATTCATCCTTATTCATTGTCCAGCCCTCTGATACATAGCAAGTAATTATAAAGACTATGGCCTGGATCAGACTAAGACTACAAGCCTTAGTCTTTAGACTTATATCATTGCTCTTAATCACTCTGGAGATGTCCCTGACAGGAGATTTTCATAATGCTATTTGTCTTTTGATTTCCTGATTGCTGGTGCCAAGAGTGCTGATTGTGGAACTCAGCAAGTGAAAATTGTAAACAACCTCAATCTCTTTTAAATCTATCATGATGCTGCCAAATGACCCAGTAATGAGAATCTTTGTTTTCTTATGTTGAACTTCAATTTATTTTGAAGAATTCAGTCCTTGACTGAAGCAAATGCAAAGTCCTCCTCAGTTTCGGCAAGCGTTAGCATAATACAGGTTGTTGATGAATATCCTCCAATTCTGATGCCACATTCCTCCTCATACAGTCCAGCCTCTTGAATGATCTGTTCTGCATATAGATTGAAAATAAGTTTATTAAGATTGGAAGGTGCCATTCTGCAGACATAAGTCAACTTACTATTCAGTAACTCTGATTTGTCCAGTTGTTATTGTTGTTATTATGTGCCGTCGAGTCACTTGTAGCTCATAGTGACCCTATGTACAACAGCCTTAAACCCTGCTCTATCCTGTGCCAATCACACTGCCTCTGACACAGCCATCCCAATTACCCCAGTCACTGAATCAATCCACCTCATAGAGGGTCTCCCCCTCCTACACTGTCCCTCTACTCTACCCAGCATGATGTCCCTCTCTAAAGACCTGTATCTCCTTACAAAATGTCCAAAGTATGTCAGACGAAGCCCAATAATCTTTGCCTCCAAGGAACAGCCCAGTTTAATCCTCTCTACGATGAATCTGTTTGTTTTCTTGGCAGTCCATGGTACATTCAATACTCTTCTCCAGCACCACAGCTCAAAGGCGTCAATTCTCCTTCTATCCTCCCTAGATAGTCATTGTCCAACTCTCTGATGCATAACAAGTGATTGCAAAAACCATGGCCTGTATCAGGCAGACCTTAGTCTCCAGAGAGACACTGTTGCTCTTGAGTATTTTGGAGAGGTCCCTAACTGCAGACTTTCCCATCGCAATACGTTTTTTGATTTCCTGGCTACTGGTGCCAACAGTGTTGACCGTGGAGCCGAGCAAACTGAACTTGTGAACAATCTCAATCTCTTCGCCATCCATCCTGATGCTACCAATTGGTCCAGTGGTGAGAATTCCTGTCTTCTTGACATTGAGCCTCAGTCCTTGACCCTCTGCAGTAAGTGCATGAGGTCCTCCTCAGTTTCAGCGAGCAAGGTTGTGTCATCAATCCTAATGCCACGCTTCTCCTCATAGAGCCCAGCCTCTCAGATGATCTGCTCTGCATACAGGTTGAAAAGGTATAGAGATTTGACACATCCCTGATGTATACCCTTCCCAATTTTGAACCATGCAGTGGTGCCCTGCTCTGTTCTGACAACTGCCTCTTGGTCCAAGTATAGGTTTCACATTAGCACGATTAAATGTTCTGGGATTCCCATTCTTCTCAGAGTCAGCCACAGTTTGGTATGATCCACACAGTCAAATGCCTTTGCATAATCAATGAAACACAGATATTCTTCTGGTATTCTCTGCTTTCAGCTAAGTTCCATCTAACATCAGCTACAATATCCCTAGTCCCACAAACCCTTCTAAATCCAGCCTGGACTTCTGGCAGTTCTCTGCTGATGTACTCTTCCAGTCGATTTTGGATAATCTTCAGTAGAATCTTGTTTGCATGTGAAATCAACGATATTGTTCTGTACTTTCCACACTCAATTGGGTCGCCTTTCTTTGGGATGGGAACAAATATTGACCTCTTCCAGTCAGTTGGCCAAGTGGTTGTTCTCCAGATTTCTTGGTACAACTTGGTGAGCACATCTAGGGCAGCATCTGTTAGCTGAAATAAGTCAATTGGTATACCATCTATTCCGGGGTCCTTATTTTTTGCTATTTCCTTCAAAGCAGCTTGAACTTCTGCCTTCATCACCATAGGCTCTGGCTCAAATGCTATTTCATTAAATTCTTCTGTATCTGCCAATTCCTTTCGGTACAACGACTCGGTATTTTCCTTCCATCTTCTTTTTATACCTCCTGGATCATTTAAAATTTTGCCTAAAGCATCCTTGATTGTAGCAACTTGAGGTTTGAATTGTTCTTCAGGTCCTTGAGCTTAAGAAATGCTGAACGTGTTCGGCCCTTTTGATTTTCCGACTCTAGCTCCTCGCACATTTCATTGTTGTATTTTGCTTTGTCATTCCGTGCTGCCTTTTGGAATCTTCTGTTCAGCTCTTTAGTGTCTTGGATTCTTCCTTGTGCTTTGGCTTCTCTACGTTCCAGTGCAATCTTCAGAGTTTCTTCTGACACCCATTTTGGTCTTTTGTTCCTCTTCTGTCTTTGTATTGACCACCTGCACTCTTCCTGGACGATACATTTAACATCCTCCCACATCTCAACTGTCTTGGCTCATTAGTGTTCAAGCCTCAAACCTGCTCCTGAGATGATTCTGAAATTCAGGTGGTATGAAATTAAAGTCATATTTTGGCTCCTGTGGATTCGGTTTAATTTTCCTCAGCTTCAGCTTGAACTTGCATATGAGTAGTTGGTGGTCTGTTCCATAATCTGCTTCTGGCCTAGTTTTCACAGCTGATATTGAGCTTCTCCAGCAGTTTTTTTCCCAGATTTAATCGCTCTGATTCCTGTGCATACCATTAGGTGAAATCCATGTGTATAATCTACGTTTATGTCTCTTAAAAAACGTATTTGCAATGAATAAGTCATTGATTGTGCAAAATTTAATCATTCTATCTCCAGCTTCATTTCTACCCAGTAGGGTGGAATAAATCTATCACCAAAAGGTTTCAAAAACTCTAAACCATAAAGTTAGATTTTCCCCCCAACTCTCCTGTAGAATAACTGTAGAATTGAGCTTATTAATCACCAACCTAGAATTTAACCACAGCGCCACTAGGACTCCTTGGACTGGGACAAGACCTTATCTTTGTGTAACCTTAGGATTGTGATATATTGTTTTGGGGTTTTTCTTAGGAGGGGAGAGTTTTTGTTTGCTTTGGTTATTTTGCTTATTTAAGATCTTATTGTAATTTATTTTTAAGAATAAATTGTTGTTGTGTATCTGTACTGTTGAATCAGAATGACTTACAACTGACCCTCTAACAGTTTTTCAGAAGCAATAATTGTTTGGGAAGATATTCCTCATCTTTTTCCTGCAGAGCAGATAGTAGATTTGAATATTATGCCATCGGATTGACAGTACAACTCCTTACCACTAAGCAAACAGAATGCCCTTTAAGGAAGAATACAACTTTATGTTGTCCTAGAGAATCTCTCAGAAACTGCCTGCCTACTGCTGTTTTTGTCGTGGTTTATATCTCTCTTCATTTGCAAGTAATGTTTTGGTTAATAAAAATATGGATGAATTATCAGTGTTCTGCCTCAATTTCCCTGTGATCATTCATGATTTCATTTCAAGGACTGGGTGAAGAGAAAGATGTCATAGTCATAGAGCCAAGGTGTTATTTGATCTCTGGACCTTTGGTAGATGTCTAACAGTAATTTCTTTTCTTGTTCATCTGGGTATATAAGTCCAAATCAGAGTCTCAGTCCTGCTGAATTCTTTCTTGCCAGTAGCATTTGGCATTTCTTGGTCCCCTGGCTGGTAAATCAGCTTTAAGTTCGGTCTGTGTATCTGTTGTATATTGTGTTTCTGCATATATTCTGATTTTATTTAATAAATCAAAAGTGATAATCCATGCTACAGCAGTACTTCCTTATTAACAATAACAAAATACAAACAAATACATACCTCTGCTCTGTTTTTAAAAAGAATTCTGTCTGCAGGTGTGAAGACCAGGATTCATCACATATTTTGCAGGAATACAGCTTAACGCATAACAGTGCATCTCTGGTGAGATAGAACACGGCAGAGAAAGCAGTCCATCATTTATGCTGTAGTAGCTCTAGTGAATGACAACTCATCCATACTAGGCCTACTAAGAGGTCCATTTATAAAGGAAATTCAGCCAGTATTTGCAGTTAGAACCCTAGGGTAAGGAAATACCAAAACCAAAGTAACAACCAAGTAAGATCAAGTTCTTGTTTCATTGTGGAACTCAATGTTGAAGAACACTATGCTGAGAAACACTAGAACTCTGTGGTATTGATAGCTGCAAAACTGAAATGAGAGAGGAAGAAGGTAAGAGATCTTCATCTTCCTTGGATGAAAATTGTAGGATTAAAGGATGAGGCAACGTGGAGCTGACAGGTTGAATGACTATGTAGGACCCAAATCTTCTGAAAAAGGTAGATAATAGCATTAGAGTTTTGGGAGTTTGTTATATACTCTTGCTGACCTCCAGCAGGTTTTAAGACACTGTAAATTATTGCCCACCTTTCCTCTCATAGAGCAGCTAGTGGATTAAAATCGGGTGCCTTTAGATTGAAGACACGACTCTTGCCCTCTAGGTTACTGGAACTATAAACTTCAAAAAAATAATGTTTTGGCCTCATTTAAAAATTTTAGAAATATAAGATCCTAGAAACAATTAATGAGGAGTGCTAGGCGTTCATGTTACCATCAACTAACAGGCTGTCAGAAGGCCAGGGCTGCTTTCCATACGCATTGAAGTCTTTCAGAATTTGCTTGTTACGTTGAGGTAGGTGTTTTTTGTTGTTTTTTTTTTTAATCTTAGAGGAAAGAGAAATTTGGAAAAAGTTATTTATCCATGCCCTGAAAGTCTATGTACTGTATTTTTACTAAACTACCTATTTCTTTAAACAGCCTGTGTATACTTGGGCTGTGCTTGACAGAGAGCAGAGGCCCCAATCTAATTTAGGAGAGAGCATGTATCCTTGTCAAAACTCAGAGAAGTTCCAATCAAATTCTCTGTCAGGGTATGACCCCCATCAATCAGAGTGGCCTATGGCCACAAATTTCTGGGAAATGTGGAGAGTTATCCTCTCCAGTAAATTGACTCTTGAAATGTCTTCATATCATTTATATCTTATTTTAAAAATTGGGAGTCATCTATCTTGTTTGTGCCTTTCAACTTTGATAAAACAACAAGTTTAAGAGCAGCCAGTTTGACTGTGGCTGAAAATGCTAACATGATCAAGAGTGGACCAGAATTTTTCTTAAATTATTATTTTGAGTAAAATATTCTTGTGGTGATCAATTATCTTTTACTAATAAAATACTTCACATAATAATAATCAAATAGTTAACATGATGGAACAAAAAAAAGACACAATAATAGACATGAAGATGAGATCGTTGGTCACATAATCCCTTGATATTGATAAATACACAATTATAGCCTTACAAACACCACTTGATTTTGGCAAAAAGAGGAATGGAAGAAGTTTTGACTCTTTTGTGCATGTACATATAATTTAGTGTGGTTACAGACCAAATACCAGTTAGAAGGAATCAGGATATGAGATTGAGAATATAGATTAGGGGAGGTTGTCCAAAAAACCGAATGACTGGGTCATAGAGTTGTTATGCGCCATCGATATGGGTATGACTCATAATGACCCTTTGAGCAACAGATCGGAACCATGTCCTATTCTGTGCCATCCTCTCAATCTCAGACACACTTGAGCTCAGTGTTATAGTCACTGTGTCAAATCACCTGGTCAAGTCTCTTCCTCTCCTTCATTATCGCTCCACCTTTTCATGATGAATGATGCTTCTCATGATGTCCCTTTCCAAGGAACAGCCTATGCTAGCAACATGCCCAAAATATGTGAGATAAAACTTCATCATATTTATCTCCAAGAAACACTCTGGCTGCACCTTATCCAAACCATATCTGTTTCTTATTTTGGCAGTCCATGAGATATTCAACATTCTTCTCCAACACCACAATTGAAAGGCATACATTCTTCTGTCATCCTTATTCATCCTTGGTCAGCTTTCAGATGCATCAGAAGAGACTAAAAAGACCATGGCCTGAATCTGGCACAACTTAGTTCTCAAACTGACATATTGCTCCTCAATTGCTTTGGAGAGGTTTCTGACTACAGACTTTCCCAGTGAAATATGTCTCCTGATCTCCTGATTGCTAATATCAAGTATATTCATTATGGATCCAAGTAAAATGAGGTCATTGACATTCTCAGTATTTTCTCCATCCATCATAACTCTGTCTATTGGCACAGTGACTAGAGTCTTAGTTGTTGGTGTTTATCTTTTTTCTTTTTATTTGTGGGTTTGTTTTCTGTTGGTTTGTTTTTGTTTTTGTTTTTTGTTTTGGTTTTTTGTGAGTGTTTTGGTTTGTTTTCCTTAACACTGAGATGCAAACCATATTGAAGGATATAGTGTTTATCCTTATATAGCAAGTGCTTCAAGTCCTCCTCACTTTCAGCAAGGAAGATTATGTCCTCTGCATAATGAAGGTTATTGATGAGTCTCCCTCCAATCCTGATTCCACATTCTTCTTCATAGAGTTAAGTTTCTCGAATGATCATCTCAGCATACAGATTAAATAAGTATGAATAGATTATATGACTCTGACACATACCGTTCATAATTTAACACCATACATTTTCCCCTTGCTCTGTTTATACAGGTCTCTTGGTCTAGGTATAGGCTTCACAAGAGGACAGTTAAATATTCTTGAATTCCCATTCTTTTCATGTTTAGCATTAATTGGTTACAATCCACATAGTCAAATGCCTGTGCATAGTCAATAAAGCACAAATTTATTTCTTCTGATATTCTTTGATGTCAGCCAGGATCTATATGACATTAGCAATGATATACCTGGTGCCATGGTCCCTTATAAATCCAGCATGAACATCTGGCAGGTCTCTGTCTATGTACTGTCATAGCTTTTTTTGAACAATACCCAGTAGTATTTTGCTTTCATTGGATGCCTAAACAACAAATGAACATGGGCTGACAGAGTGAGGAAAAGCCTCATCTCCATGGCTTCTACCTCACTGAATTAAATGAATTCTGCTGCTATTTCTTGAAGGTGAAAACATGTTATTATTGCTGTTATTATGAAACATTAAGTTGACAACTGCTCATAATGATCCTATGAACTAAGGCTCTGAACTTTGCCCTATTCTGTGCAATCCTCACCATCTCCAACACACTTGAGATCATGGTTACAGTCACTGTTCCAATCCATCTCCTTGAGGGTGTTCTTCCTTTGCCCTGACTCTCCACCTTTTCACACATAATGTCTTTCCCCTGACTGGCCCCTCCTGAAAACATTCCCAAAGTTTGTGAGACAGAGTTTCCCCATCTTGTCTGAAAGGAGCACCCTAGTTTCACTTTCTCCAGGACAGAGATATTTATTATCTTGGCATAGTAATCATTTGGATATAGGTCATGCATATCATATATAGATTGTTGGATCAAAAGCCACCTTAGATATTAAGCAATATAATTTATTTTTCTATTTCCCAGTTTATCTTTATAGCATCAAAAACAGTAAGCCAGTCTCTGAACAAATGCAGAGTGCTCATATAGCTTAATTTAAATTGTTCTCTTTTTAGATAATGACCAAGTTCTTTCTTATGATATGCCAAATATGCCTACTCTGAGTTTTGATACCCCAATTTTAATACTGTTTTCTGAAGCGATCCTAGATTTCCTCACACATTATAGAGTTACAATTATTTCACAAGACAATTTTCTATCTTATTAAGGTCTGCACTCCTTGATTTCTTCATGGGGCATATCTTAATTTCTAGTACATCTCTTCATTAATCAAAGTCGCTTTTCTTAAATGATAGGCTCTAGAAATAAAGAAAGAAAAAAGTCGTTACTGAATGACAGTATAGAGTTTATCTAATTTGTCAACTGCCAAGAGGACTATTTTTTCTATAAAAACTGGTCAGCTATAAATTATTAAGCTAACACAATAGTGCTAGGACAGCCCTAAAATTAGTATCTTCTGTTTTTGTTGTTGTTGTTTAATGCCGTCGAGTCATAGACGACTCATAGCGACCCTATGAACGGACAGCTTGAGCACTGTTCGTACATAGAGTTTCCAGAGGAAAGCCATTTTGGAAGTGGATGCCGCTCCTGCTTCCAGGCTTGATTTAGTCGGGAAGCTCCAGCCAACACTGTCCACCATGGGTGCCCATTACCATGATTGGCACATCACTGTCACAGGCTTCAGCATCACAGCAACCACGAGTTACCTCTGTACAGCAATGCACAGACCAGTGCTATACCACCTAGAAGAATGTTTGACAGGAAGACAATTTGAACCTTTGGGCCTAAGGCCATCTCCTGGTTCAAACCCTAGGCCCAGTCTGGCTAGCCTCACTCCAGGGACAGAGCAAACCTGCACGTCAAACACATTCCCGGAAAAGCAGTCCACTCCAAAAGCTTGCCACGATTCCTGCACTCCCACCACCACACTGAGTTATACAAAAGAAAAGAAAAAAAATTAGTTTCAGAGATCATGAGTTTTTCAAGGATGCACTCCACTCTATGATCAAACATTTCATCTTATCTACTTGTAAAAGATATGATTGTTTCTCTACTTCAATTTGCGGTTTCATAAAACTCCAATTTTCTTTTCCTCAGAACTAAAATTATTTGTTGTTATAATTCACTATTATAATTTGGTGAATGTTTTAGGGAAATATAATTATTTCTGCTGCATCATTATCAGTGGCTTTTCACTCAATGTTGTTGATGTGTGCCATTTATTTGGAACCAACCTGTAGCTGACTCTTCAGTGGATTTTGAGAGACAGTAAATTACATGGGAAGAAATTGCCCATCTTTCTCCCATGGAGCAGATGTTATTGTTGATGTTTTTATTAAGTGCCGTCGAGTCACAGGTGACTCATAGTGACCCTATGAAGGAGAGTCCTTGACGCTTGGGTGCCTTTCATCCTCTTTCCAAGTTCATAGGTTTCCGGAAGCAAACTGTTATGGAAGTGGATGCCACTCCTCCTTCCACACTTGTTTAATCGGGGAGCTCCACCCCACTCTCAGTCCGCATTGGGTAGCCAGCCATTAATGCATTTGACACATCCGCATCACAGTGTTCAGCCTCACAGCAACCACAAGTGACCGGGAGACTGCAACTTGTACACCAGGGCTAAACGACCTAGAGGAATGTCTGAACAAAAACAATGAAAGACTGGCCTGAGGGCTGATGGAGCAGATAGTGGATTAAAATTGTGAATCTTTGGGAGTGCAGCGCACTTTCTTACCACTAGGTCACTGGATCTCCCTATGGACCCAATAGTACTAATATAATTAAATATAGCAGAAATAAAACTTAATTATTGGGTAACATAATACTCTATTGTGTCTGAAATAACATTTTATGCTATATACCACCATTGATATAAAAATATATTTCAAAGGAGTTTTAGAAAACTCAGGAAAATAATATATGAATTCTGTACGTATTCTAAATGCTGTTTTAAAAAATAATATCTAAAATACATTGTGAGTCCTTAAATTAAGCCATGGACTAGGGAAACAGAAGAATTGGAAGTTTTACTAAGATGACTATAACTCTCTTTTCATAATTTAGAAATTTTCAACCTGTGTACGAAAGGACATGAGATTTAGTTCTGATGTAAGTGCTCTCTTATTTTCTATTCTAATAATCCAAATATCTGATGTTGTTATTGTTGTGTTCCACTGAGTCAAAACCAACTCATAGGTGACCCTCCAGCAGGTTTTCAGAAGTAGTAAATTGCCCAGGAAGAGGTTGCCTATTCTTCTCCCATGGAGCAGCTGGTGTATTCAAACCACATGCCCTTGGGGTTGCAGTGCAGTTTCGTACCACTAGATCACCAGAGTATGTGAATATTTAATGTAGTTGTCATGTTGTGAGCTGTTGTGTCAGAACCAACTTATAGCTGACTTTTCATTGGGTTTTCAGATGTAGCAAATTTCATGGGAGGGGATTGCCCATACTTCTCTCATGGAACAGCTGGTGGTTTTGAATTGTATGCCTTTGAAATTGTACTTCAACTTCTCACCATAAGGCCATCAGAGCTCCCTTTAGTGTTTCTTTAGGAGACACTGGTGGCTTTAGTTGTGCTGTCATTCCAAAGGTATGTGGTTCAAATCCACTAGTTCCTCCACAAAAGAAAGGTGGGCAATCTCCTCCTGTGAAATTTATAGCTTATAAAAATTTGCTGTAAGGTCAGCTATAAGTCAGTTTTAACTCAATAGTATATTACAACAACAGTGTGGGTGGGTATTTGGTTACTTTTAATAGAGAATATGTTTATAATCAGTGGCATAAACACACACAAACACGCATACATGGAAAATACGGTAAATTTTTTCTACTGAACAAAAGAATGCTTACTTTTTTTATTAATTTCAATGAACATTTACAGAGATTTTGGATTTCCATTCATTCATTGTTGTACTTTTCTCC
>NW_006400053.1:2814458-2822227 GCF_000299155.1 Elephantulus edwardii | reverse complement strand
CCCACCCCCACCCCCAGTTCCCTCCTCTCCTTGAAAAGCAAAAGAAAAACTCCTTCACTGGTATACAACCCCTCCGCAACCCCTGAGCCCAAGTATACTCCACTCTGCAACACTCATTCTGAATTCTTTTGATATTCATGTTGTTGTTATGTGCCGTCAAGTCGTTTGCCACTCATAGCGACCCTATATGTACAACAGCCCTAAATCCTGCTCTATCCTGTGCCAATCTCATTGCCTCTGACACAACCATCCCGATTACCCCAGTCGCTGAATCAATCCACCTCATAGAGGGTCTTCCCCGCCTGCACTGTCCCTCTACTCTACCCAGCATGATGTCTCTCTCCAAAGACCTGTCTCTCCTTGCAACATGTCCAAAGTATGTCAGATGAAGTCACAGAATCTTTGCCTCCAAGGAGTAGCCTGCCTGGTCTAACCCTCTCTAGGATGAATCTGTTTGTATTCTTGGCAGTCCATGGTATTCAGTACTCTTCTCCAACATCACAGCTCAAAGGCTTCAATTCACCTTCTGGCCTCCCTAGTCATTGTACAGCTCTCTGATGCATAACAAGTGATTTTAAAGACCATGGCCTGTATTAGGCGCACCTTCGTCTCCAAAGAGCCACTGTTGCTCTTGAGTACTTTAGAGAGGTCCCTAACAGCAGACTTTCCCATCGCAATACATTTTTTTATTTCCTGGCTGCTGGTGCCAACACTGTTGACTGTGGAGCTGAGCAAACTGAAGCTATGAACAATCTCAATCTCTTCGCCATCCATCCTGATGCTACCGATTGGTCCAGTGGTGAGAATCTTTGTCTTCTTGACATTGAGCCTCAGTCCATACTGAAGGCTGCAGTCCTTGACCCTCTGCAGTAAGTGCATGAGGTCCTCCTCAGTTTCAGCGAACAAGGTTGTGTCATCTGCATAATGCAGATTGTTGATAGATCTTCCACCAATCCTAACATCATGTGTCTCCTCATAGAGTCCAGCCTCCTGGATAATCTGCTCTGCATACAGGTTGAAAAGGTATGGAGATAGGACACATCCCTGGTGCACACCCTTCCCAATTTTGAACCATTCAGTGTTGCCCTGCTCTGTTCTGACGAATGCCTCTTGGTCCAAGTACAGGTTTTGCATTGTTGTTGTTATGTGCCGTCGAGTCGTTTGCGACTCATAGCGACCAGCATGATTAAATGTTCTGGGATTCCCATTCTTCTCAGAGTCAGCCATAGTTTGTTATGACCCACACAGTCAAATGCCTTTGCATAATCAATGAAACACAGATAGACATTCTTCTGGTATTCTCTGCTTTCAGCCAAGATCCATCTAACATCGGCTACAATATCCCTTTTACCACAACCCCTTCTAAACCCAGCCTGGACTTCTGGCAGTTCTCTGCTGATGTACTGTTCCAGTCTTTTTTGAATAATCTTCAGTAGAATCTTGCTTGTATGTGAAATCAATGACACTGTTCTGTAGTTTCCACACTCAATTGGGTCACCCTTCTTTGGAATGGGAACAAATATAGATCTCTTCCAGTCAGTTGGCCAAGTGGTTGTTCACCATATTTCTTGGCACAACTTGGTGAGCACATCTAGGGCAGCATCTGTTAGCTGAAATATGTCAATTGGTATACCGGAGGGACACGCCAGTGGCAGAACCCGGAGCCTGGAAGCGCACAGGTACAAGTTGAGGCCAGGCAACACAGAGGAGACCCCAGAAATAGCTTCTGTCACGCCTCCAGGAACCAAGTCCCAAGGCGGAGCCCAAAACAGTTGGGAGTAGCAAGGGGCAGATGGAGGGACACGGGCAGCAGAACTCGGAGCCTGGAAGTGCCTGCGGGTACAAGTCGAGGCCAGACAACACAGAGGAGACCCTGTTAATAGCTTCTGACACGCCTCCATGTACCTAATAAATTTTGATAATCGTAATGCCCTAAAATATATTACTTTTAAACTGTTCTCTCCCTCATTGGCTTCAATGCAGTATACATAATTTATCCAGTTTTTTTCAGTCTTATCCCCACCCTGATGTCAGCCTCATTCTACAACAGTGGCACCATACAGTATTTGTCCTTTTGTGACTGAGATATTTCACTCAGCATAATGTCCTCCAGGGTCACCCATTTTGAATAATACTGCATTTGTTCCTTGTTTTTGAAAGCAGAGTACTATTCCATTGTGTGAATATACCACAGATTATCTATCCATTTGTTTGTTGAGGGGCACTTGGGTTGTTTCCAACTCCTTGCTATTGTAAACAAAGCCGTGGTAAACAAGGGTGTGCATATATCTGCTTGGATGTCGGCTATGGTCTCTTTAGGGTATATTCCCAGTAGTGGAATTGCTGGGTCAAATGGTATTTCTGTTTGCACCTTTTTGAGAAAGCACATCGCTTTCACAGTGGCTGCACCATTTTACATTCCCACCAACAGTGAATAAGGGTTACAGTTTTTCCACAACCTCACCAGCATTTGTTGCTTAAGAATACTTACTTTTTAAAAGTTATGTTTGGGAGCATTTCCAAATGTTACTGTATGCCATTTGGAAATGTAACAGGTATGTGATTAGCTGACCTCAAAAGAGAAATTAAGTATTGCACTGGGAAAGTCTGCAGTCTCCAAATTATTGAGGAGGAGATCTGATACAGGCCATGGTCTTTTTGAATAATTGGTATTCATCTCAGAGCTAGATAATGAACAAGGATGACAGCAGAACTGATGCATTTGAATTGTGGTATTGAAAAAGAATACTAAACATCCTACAGATTGTCAAAATAACAAATATGTTTCGGAACAAGTGCAGCCAGAGCCCATTTTGGACGCAAAGGTGATAAAGCTTCACCTCACATACTTTGGGCATGTTACTAGCAGGGGCTAATCCTCGGAGAGGGACAAGATGCTCGGAAATGTAGAGAGTCAGTGAAAGAGAAGACCCTCAAACAGGTGAATTGACACAGTGACTGTCACAATAGGTTGTAGTGTGTAGGAAGTGTGAGAATGGCAAGGATAGGACGGGGTCCAGATCTTTCATTAATAGGGTTGCTATGGGTCATACTTGATTGAATTGATGGTACCTAACAACAACAACAAAAAATAACAAAGAGAATCATTAGAAGATATGATTGAAAATCCACCATTGTAAGATGTTAACAAACTCAGAGAGATGTTTTGTTTGTCATAGTGCAGCGAATACTTGTGCTACATAGAGATATTTTTATGAAAGGAATATTATGTGAAGCCATATAAGAAGATGGATCCAACTGGTACTAACGTTTACAGTTTTGGCTTTTAAAATACACCTGCAATGCAGGAGTGATATCACTGCTATTGAGACTGCAATAATATCATTATCAGAGCTGCTGGGGAGATCTATTTAAGAACGCATTTTAAGACAAAAAAAAAAAAGAGAGGTGACACTTGGGCAGTTTGTACAGTTCTTCAGAGAGCCCAACCATCACATTCTCTCAACAGCTCTAGGAGAGCATTGGCCTCGAGAAATAGTGTGTGAACTAACACTCACTGAAAAGAATTTTTAAAATAAAGTTAACTTCTGAGAAAAAAGAACTAGTGCTTATTTTCTATTGTTGTCCCTGCATGCCAGCTTTGCTGAAATTTTCATGCATCATTTACACATTATATTCTTTTGAATATATATTCCCCAATGTCTAACAATCTTTTAAGTATCCTTCAAGGTTTGCTCATGTGTTTTTTTCTCTCTCCGTCATATCTCCAAAATACAACATTGAACTTATCCCATCTGAATTAAAACCTCCTCAAGAACAGATTTGACACATTGAATACTAATGACCAAAGACTCCACAAACTGTGGAATGAAAACAAAAGGTCATTAAGAGAGCAGAAAAGAAAGAAAACACCAAAATGGCTTTCAGGAGAGACTCTAAAACTTGTTTGTTTTAAATTTATAGATGCTAGAGGGCTGAAACTGAGGAGGACCTAAAGCACTTGCTTCAGAGGGTCAAGGACTGCAGCATTCAATATAGATTGAGGCTCGATATCAAGAAGACAAAGATTCTCACCACTGGGCTCATTAGCAGCATCATGACAGATGATGAAGAAATTGAGATTGTTGACAGCTTCAGTTTGATTGGCTTTACAATCAACAATTTTGGTATCAGCAGCCAGGAAATCAATACATGAATTGCATTGGGAAAGTCTGCTGTTAGAGACCTCTCCAAGGTACTGAGGAACAACTATGTCAGTCTGGAGACTAAGGTGTGCCTGATACAGGCCATAGTCTTTGCAATTACTTGCTATGCATCAGAGGGCTGGACAATGACTAGGGATGATAGAAGCAGAGTTGATGCCTTTGAGCTTTGGTGTTGGAGAAGAGTGTTGAATATACCATGGACTGCTAGGAGAACAAATAAGTTCATCCTGCAGAGTGTGAAGCCAAGCTGCTCTTTGGACACAAGGATTCTGAAGCTCTATCTGACATACTTTGGACATGTTGCAGGACAGGATCAGTCCTCCTTGGAGAGGGACTTCATGCTTGGGAACGTGGAGGGACAGCACAAGAGAAGAAGACCCTAGATGAGATGGATTGATTCTGTCACTGGGGTCATTGGGATAGGTATGTCTGAAACAATGAGATTGGCAAGGGATAGAGCAGGGTTTAGAGCTGTTTTACATAGGGTTGGTATGATTTGCAGGTGACTCGACAGCACATAACAACAACAACAGAATGAAAGGAAAAGAATGATGAAGTAAGAGAGTCTATAGTAGATTTCAAGGGCATATCAAGAAGCCAAAGTAAAGTATTGTAATGAAAAGGACAAGATGTAAAGTTATAAAGCCAAAAGGAATAAAAACACTCTTGAATTTCTCAAGCTATAAACACTGAAGAACAAATTCAACCCTCAGTTACAATACCAAAGAATTATATGTGGGAAATAGCAAGTTATACAGGAAGCATCAAAATAAAATGGAAACAATAAAGAGACTCAATAGATCAAAAATCATTAGTCAACATTGAATCATATAAGGAAGAAGCAAACAATGAAGAACAAACTATGGATACTGTTGCCTTGAGGTGAATGCCCTGTTTCAATCTCCCTTGTCATGTCAAAAAATTGAACTAGAAATTATACAACAGGAAGGTGAATGCTACAGAGACACAAGAGTGCACAGCAATTCTGGGGACTCTTAAAAGGACCTTTGCTTGTTGTTACAGCAATTTCAGTGGCTCTTAAGAGACGTAATATATTAGTGAAAGTATATTCCAGTAAGATATTCTCTGAAGAAAGGAAAGGTGTCAAGATGACCAGTTATGAAGGGTTATGTGCTTATAGAGACTCTTGGTGTGGGTTTTATACAAATGAAGTATAGTACTGGTCTGATCAGTAGGATGATGTTCCCTCCGTATTCTCATACTGTCCCACTGTTGGTGACTTCACTGCTACTTTACAGCATATGACAGTTTCTGATTCCTTGGTGTCTTCCTGTTAAGGTATTATGAACATATCCTGACTGATTGCATTAGGACTAGCCTTTCCCTCTCCTGGAACATTTACATTATTTGAGCTCAGGGTATGCTCTAATAGTTTGTTCTGGAAGGTTCAAACAGGAACTGAAAAGTGTTTTATGATTTTAACTTCATCCCTGTGCTCTTCCCTCTAAATTATTAACAGCTTTTTTACTCCTAACAGTACAAAAGGAATGAGTCCAAGCTAAACTGAAGGTTTTGACAAAAGTAAGTCCCCAGGAATTGAAGGAATACCAGTTGAGGTGCTACAACAAACAGATACAACTCTGGACACACTTCACTTGTCTATTGCAAGAAAATCTGAAGGCAGCTATCTGGTAGGCTGACAGGAAGAGATCTATATTTGTTCCAATTCCTCAAAAAGGAAAGCTAGCAAAATTCAGAAATTATTGAACAATATTTTTAGATCCATCTTGAAATACAATTTTGTGAGTGACAGGATAATATTCACATGCATACTAGGAAGTCTAATGAATACTACTATCATTCAAATATATGCACCAAAACCAAAGCCAAAGAGCAGGAAATAGATGGTTTCTACAAACTTTTGCAGTCAGAAATCAACTGAACATGTACTCAGGATGCATTAATAATAATATGTGACTGGAATGCAGAAGTTGGAAATAAGGAAAAAGCATCAGTCATCTGAAAACATGGACTTGGTGACAGAAATGAGGCTGGAGAGCAATAAATTTTGAAGAGGATGTGAATAGGTGGGGACTCTCATACATGGTTGGTGGGATTGTAAAATGGTAAAACCACACTGGAAGACAGTTTGTAATTTTCTCAAAAATTGAATATAGAAACTCCATAGGACCCAGCTATTTCACTAATAGGTATATACCCCAAGGGAATTAGACTTGAGACACAAAAGAATCTATACATCAATGTTCATAGCAGAGTTATTCACCATTGTGAAAACATGGAAACAGCCCAAATGTCCACCACAAATGAATGGATTGAGAAATTGTGGTAATAAAATACTGTGCAACAGTCAGGAGCAATGATTTAGAAAATTACTACATAACTTAGGAGAGACAAGAAAGCATTATGCTGAGTGAACTAACTCAGTTTCCTAAGGACATATACTGTATATAACCATTATTGTGAAAATAGAAGGACAACTAGTAAAACATGTACGTGGACCTAAGGGAGGAACGGATGGGAGTAGAGAGGTGAGGATGAGTAGGGGCAAAACCATAGGATTGCACAGTTTTGTGGGTGGAGGGAGAAGGTGAAAGAAAAGGAAAGGATCTGATGGTGACCTCAAAAGACAGGGTAATGATGGACAAGGTCCAACAGTGATTGATTTAATAAAACATAATGCATGACTGTATAAAACAAGGTATGAATGAATATATACAAATTCTGTGAGCAAACCTATATAAAATTTGAAAAATGAAAAAAAATTCGTACTGTTAAATGAGCTGAATGACAAATAGTAAAAAAAAAAACAATAGAACTCTATACAATAAATGATTTATTCCACTGTTGTTGTTGTTGTTGTTTTTATGTGCCATCGAGTCATTTGTGACTCATAGCGACCCTATATGTACAACAGCCCTAAACTGTGCTCTATCCTGTGCCAATCTCATTGCCTCTGACACAACCATCCCGATTACCCCAGTCACTGAATCAATCCACCTCATAGAGGGTCTTCCCCTCCTACACTGTCCCTCTACTCTACCCAGCATGATGTCCCTCTCTAAAGACCTGTCTCTCCTTACAACATGTCCAAAGTATGTCAGGCGAAGCCCCAGAATCCTTGCCTCCAAGGAGCAGCCTGGTTTAACCCTCTCTACGATGAATCTGTTTGTTTGCTTGGCAGTCCGTGGTACATTCAATACTCTTCTCCAGCACCACAGCTCAAAGGCGTCCATTCTCCTTCTATCCTCTCTAGTCATTGTCCAACTTTCTGATGCATAACAAGTGATTGCAAAAACCATGGCCTGTATAAGGCACACCTTAGTCTCCAGAGAGACAACATTGCTCTTGAGTACTTTAGAGAGGTCCCTAACCGCAGACTTTCCTATCACGATACGTTTTTTGATTTCCTGGGTACTGGTGCCAAGAGTGTTGACCGTGGAGCCGAGCAAACTGAAGCTTTGAACTATCTCAATCTCTTCACCATCCATCCTGATGCTACCAATTGGTCCAGTGGTAAGAATCTTTCTCTTCTTGACATTGAGCCTCAGTCCATACTGAAGGCTGTAGTCCTTGACCCTCTGCAGTAAGTGCATGAGGTCCTCCTCAGTTTCAGCAAGCAAA
>NW_006400053.1:2804358-2813813 GCF_000299155.1 Elephantulus edwardii | reverse complement strand
AGGGCAGCATCTGTTAGCTGAAATATGTCAATTGGTATACCATCTATTTCGGGGCCCTTATTTTTTGCTATTTCCTTCAAAGCAGCTTGAACTTCTGCCTTCATTACCATAGGCTCTGGCTCAAATGCTATTTCTTTAAATTCTTCTGTATCTGCCAATTCCTTTTGATACAATGACTCAATATGCAACCTTAATTCTGGATTCCTGTGATAATCATAATATGCTATCATATAACCATGATTTATTTCTTGCAAATAACTTTTATAAGAAGCATAAGCACAGACTATACACACGGATTTCTCCTGATGGCATGTGCAGGAATCAAATCAATTGTATCATTGAAGAAGTCCATTACTGGCTGTGAATGGGCCAGCCGCTGGTTGTGGAATGGACCATCAGCTACTTATACACAAGTTCAAACTACAGCTAGAGAAGTTAAGTCCACAGAAACCTAAATTTGATCTTGATTCTATCCTACTTGAATTTCACAACCATCTCAGGAACAGGTGTCAGGCCTGTTGAACACTAATGAATGAAAACAAGAGGAGCTATGGGAGGATATCAAGAACATCATCCAGGAAGAATGCAAAAGGTCATTACAAAAACAGTGGAGGAAGGAAAGACCAAGAAAGACATCAGAAGAGACTCTGAATCTTGCACTAGAATGTCAAGAAGCCAAAGCAAAGGGAAGAAATTAACAAGTTAAGAAGCTCAACAGAAGATTTCAAGGAGAAGTGCTGAAATACAAAGCAAAGTATTATAATGAAATGTTCTAAGAATTGGAGTCAGAAAATCAAAGGGCTGAACTAGCTCAGCAATTCTTAAGCTACAGGAACTGAAGAACAAATTCAAGCCTCTTAAAGATGCAATGGGCAGAATATTAAATAATCCAGGAATTAAAAGAAGATAAAAGGAGTATAGAGATCACTGTACAAACAAAAATTGGCTGAAAAAGAAGAATTTCATGAAGCAACAGATGATGAAGAGACAATGATGATAAAGAGAGAGTTCCAGCTGCTCTGAAGGACTTTGCGAAAAACAAGGATCCAAGAATTGATAACATACCAATTGATATATTTCAATAAACAGATGCTGACCTGGACATACTCACCACATTGTGCGAAGAAATCTGAGGGTCAACTACCTGGCTAACTGACTGGAAGAGATCCATATTTACTCCTATCCCCCCAAAAAAGGTGATCTGGCAGATTGTCGACATTATATTGTTTATATCACTAAAATAACATACAAGCAAAATCCTGCTGAAGAATATAAAAAAATAACTCAAACAACACATAGACATAGAATCACAAGAAATAGAGGCTGGAATTAGAAGAGGCACTAGAGGTATTATCTCCAAAGTCAGATGCATCTTGGCTGAAAGCAGAGAGTACCAGAGGAATGTCTATCTGTATTTAGTTGGCTATGCAAAAGCATTTGACTGTGTGGATCACTATAAATTGTGGCTAACCTTGAGAAGAATGGGAATTCCAGAACACTTGATTGTACTCATGTGAAATCTATACTTGGATAGGAGGCAGTCATCATAACAGAGCAAGGAAACACTGCATGGTTCAAAATTAGGAAAGGAGCATGCCAGGGATGCATCCTGTCTCCATAACTTTTCACTCTATGTGTGGAAAACATCATGTGGGTAGCTGGAAGTTATGAGGAGAACTGTGGCATCAGGATTAAAGGAAGACTCATCTACAATCTGTTATGCAGATGATGCAATCTTGCTTGCAGAAACTTAGGAACCTGAAGCATTTGCTGCAAAGGTCAAGAATTGAAATCTTTAATATGGATTGAAGCCTAACATCAACAAGGCAGAAATTCTCACCACTGGGCCAAATGACAGCACCATAATAGATGGAGAAGGGATGGAGAATTTTAACAATTTCAGGTTGCTCAGCTTCACAATCAACACCCTTAACAGCAGCAGTTAGGAAATCAAAAGCCAAATTGCTTTGTTGTAGTCTGTTGTTGGGGACCTCTCCAAAATGCTGAGGAGCAATGATACCAGTCAAGAGACTAGGATACACCTGATACAGGCTATGTAGTCTTTGCAATTATAAGCTATGCATCAGAGAACTGTGATACACATGTCGGTCTAAAACAAAGATGTTTACTTTTGTTTTATTTGCTATACAATGGCATTTGACTCTGTGAATCATAATAAATTATGGATAAAACTAAGAAGGATAGAGATTCCAGAACACTTAGTTGTTCTCATGCAATTTGTGTACATAGGCCAAGAAGCAATTGTTCTAAAGAACATCAGATTATTGTATGATGTAAAATTGATGATGGTATGTGTCAGGTTTTTATCATTTCTCCTTATCAATTCAACATGTGAGAAAATAATTCAACAAGTTAGATTATAATAAGTTAGATCATTAGTATTGGGTTTAGTTTTGTTATCGTTTTAGCTATGTAAAGGAGACCTGGTCTTAGAGTATGTAATATGTCAAATTTTGAATAGCCAAAAATGTTGGCTATTCAAATCCACTGGCCAATGTGCAGGCGAAAGATAGACAGTTTCTTTTCATAAAGATAAACAGCCTCAGTATGAGCACATATGCACTACAAGGCTTCTATGAATTGAAATCAACTTGGTGCTGGTAGATTTATGACCTAGTAGGTTGTGCGGGGCTGTTAACAAAAGTGTTGGCAGCTCAAATTCAGCAACTACTAGAGAATATGTGACAACCTCCTTCTTTTAAACTGTCACCTCGGAACCCTAGTGGAGAGTTCTTCTAAGTCATAACTGAATGTACAACAGTGAGTTTGGGTTTTGACTTAAAATACACTAGACAGTTTGCTAGCCACTGAGCAGGCAGAGTTTAATAAAGCAATGCTTTTCTTTTAAAGATATCATATTTAGGCAAAACCTTCTCAAATTAAAAATAAATACAAACTTGTAGAATAAGCACAAACTGAGTTACTGTATCTATATTCATAACTATTTCTTTCTAGTTTAATGAGTATATAGAACTTAATGTCCCAAATTAATTAGCATCCAATAGCACTGTGAGCTTTTTAATAAAGCTGTAATTTGTGTAGGACTTGGGAGGATGTGCCATAACTCCTTTTAATATCCACTGTTAGTAGGATCATCTAAATATTTATTCCTTCATGGTTTTGACAATTAGTAGTTTGTGGCAGAAGTCTTAGCTGGAGCTACTGCAAAGAAGTGGTCTATCGACAGGGCCAAAGTTCTTCACAATGTTATGAGTAGATATCACAGGCAAATATCTCATCGACTTTTTAAAAGTATGGCTACAGCAACATCAACTCAACTCATTTCTAATGAGTCAATCTGACTCATAGTTGATCCTGCTTTGAGTTTCTGAGGTTGCAAATCACATAGGAGAGGACAGTCTGTCTTTCTTCATAAAAGAAAATGGTGAATTCAAACCATGGGGAGATGCAGCATTTGGGTTATGAAAGGAATTCATAATGGAGCAAGCCACCAGAGTACAGACAACAAAATGTAGAAATAGTTCATCAATTTTTGCCTGTACATTTAATTGATATTGATGTTAATTTCAAAATTATGCAACTATTCTAGCCACTTTTCTCAAATTACCCTGTCACCATTAACATACGTTCAATGCATATAAAGTAGAAATTTCCATTGCCGCCCTACACTGAGAACCACAATTTAAGGTTTTTACATTGGTTTATCTCACATATTTGAAAACATAATATTTATCTTTTTGCACAGTTCATTCTTTTTCTGTAAACCCTATTCATTGTGCAGGTCTTGGATGCATAGTTAGTAATCAGAAAGACCATGGCCTGACTCAGACACACGTTAGTCCTCAAATTGACATTACTACTCCTCAATAATTTGGAAAGGTCCCTAACTGCAGATTTTCCCCATTGCAAGGCATCTCCTAATTTCCTGGCTGCTCATGACAATGGTGTTAATTGTGGATCAAAGCAAGATGAAGCTGTTGACAATTTCAATCTCCTCTCCATTTATCAAGACATTGTTTATTGGTAGAGTTGTAAGAATCTTTGTTTTCTTGATATTGATATGTAATCCATATTGAAGGCTGCATTCCTTGATCTTCTGGAACAAGTGCTTAAAATCCTCCTCACTTTAAGCAAGTAAGGTTATATCATCTGCATAATTCAGGTTAATGATGAGTCTCATTTTTATCTTGATGCCACATTCTTCTTCTGATGAATGCCCTGCTCTGTTCATACAACATCCTTCTGATCCAGGTATAGGCTTCTCATGAGCACAGTCAAATACTCTGGGATTCCCATTCTCCTCAATGTCAGCTATGACTTGTCAGGTTCCCTATAGTCAAATGCCTGTGCATAGTAAATAAAGGACAAATAGACATTCTTCTGGTATTCCTTACTCTCAGCCAGGATCCATCTGACATTAGCAATGATATCACTGGTGCCATGGCCTCTTCTAAATCCCACTTGAACTGGAAATTCCCTATCTGTGTACTGTTCTAGCTGTTTTTGCTAGAACTTCAGCAGTATTTTGCTTTCATGTGATATTAATGATATTGTTCAATAATTTCCACATTCAGTTGGGTCACCCTTCTTGGGAATAGGAACAAATATGCACCTCTTCCAATCCATTGGCAAGACAGCCATCCTCCAAATTTCCTGGAATAGACTGGTGAGTGCATCCAAGGCTGCCTCTGTTAATTGAAACAAGTCAATTGGAATCACATCAATTCTTTGGCCTTATTTTTGCCAATGCCTTCAATGCAGCTTCCACTTCTTCTTTCATTACCATTGGCTCATGTTCACATGAATACTTCCTGAAATTTTTCTTTGTCAATCAGTTCTCTCTGGTACAGTGACTCTGTGTATTCCCTCCATCTTCTTTTGATGCTTTCTAACTTACTCAATATATTTCCCATAGCATCTTTCAACATTGTGACATGAGGCTTAAATTTGTTTTTCAGCTCTTTAAGCTTGAGAATTGCAGAGTGAGTTCTTCCCTTTTTTACACTCCAATTCCAGTTCTCTGCACATTCCATTATAATACTTTGCTGTCTCCTTCCAAGCTGCATTTTGTAACCATCTGTTCAGCTCTTTCACTTTAACAGCTTTTCCTTTAGATTTGGCTTCTCAACTTTTCAGTGCAATCTTTAGAGTTTCTTCTGACATCCATTTCTGATTTTTTCTTTCTCTTCTGTTTTGCTTTCTTCATGGATGATATCTTTTATATCATCCCACAACTCATCTGGTCTTCTATGATTGGTGTTCAGTGCCTCAAATCTATTCAAGATGATCACAAAATTATGATGGAATTGATCCAAGAGCATATCTTGGTTCCTTTGGACTTATTTTAATTTTCTTCAGCCTCAATTTAGACTTGCATATGAGTAATTCCTGATCTGCCTCAGCCTAGTTTTACTGCTGATATTAAGCTTCTACAAGGATTTCATGGATGGCCAAGAAAATGAATATATATGTCTTGGAAAGGGTATACAACCTCAGTGCTCTCTGGAGGCAAGAATGATGAGGCTTCAACTCACATACTTTGGACATATTGCTAGGAGGTGCTATTCCTTGGAGAGGGACATGATCTTAAGAAGGATGGAGGAGGGTAGATGAAGGAGAGGAAGACCTGTGTAAAATAACTAAGCTATTCTCAAAGCAGCTTTGTCTTTTTGGGACAAGTAGATATAATTTGCAAGTGATCTTGAGATCTAGCATTAGCTAAACTATTTTAATTGATCTTCAAAAACCAGCATATTTGAAGAAAGAAAACTGATGGGTTACCAGAAAATTTGCTTCTGTCAGTCATGCTGGGATCATACTGTAAGTAATGTAATGCCACATATCTTTTTCATGGTTATTAGTTATGGATCCATCTCTACCAAATTCTCACTTCTAGATATCTGGGTTTTCTCTCCAATGATGGTCTTTCAGTAATTTATTAATTTTGTGACTATTACTTCCAACAATATATTATTATTATCAAATCTTCCCAATACAGTTTATTAAAGAATTTTTTTCTTTGCTCACTGGATCAATTTAGCACTGTTGCTGACAATCAGTTGATCACAGTTAAATGCATTTGTCTGTGGGATCTAAAACTATTTAATTAATCTAGGTGTCATTTATTATGGCTGTACCAGACTATATTTTACATATACTTTGTGTTTTATATATTCATTCATATACAGTATGTTTTATATAATTAACTGCCATTGCTCTATGCCAATTATCAAATCTTTTCAAGCCCCCATTACTCCATCTGCTCCTTCATCCAGTAACCTCAACTATCCCTTTTTCTCTCCCCCTTTCTCTTTTCCCTTCTGAACAGAATTATCCTCCTATTTTCACAATAATGATCTTGAACACTATTTATCTTTATGTGACTGACATATTTCACTTACCAAGATGTTCTCTAGCCTCACCTATGTTCTGTAGTATCATACAAAATCATCCTTTAGTGTGAATGTACCACAATTTGTCAATCGATTTTTTTGTTGTTGATGATGATGCATTTGAGCTGCTTCCATTTTCTTGCAATTGTGAATAATGCTGCTATGAACCTAGGTGTATAAATGCCCATTTGTGTCTTAGTTCTGATTTTCTTGGGATCGATTCCTACCACTGGAATACCTAGGCCATATGTCACTTTTATGTTCAGTTGTTGATTTGGTGTTTTTTCTTGGTTTGGGTTTTTTGTTTTGTTTTGTTTTGTTTTGTTTTGTTTTTTAGGAAACACCAAACTGCCTTCCATAGGGTTTGTGTGATCTTCCAATTCCACCAGCAGTGCATAAGAGTTCCAATATCTCTGCAGCCTCTCCAACATTTATTGTTTGCAGGTTTTTTGAACTTTGCTATTGCTGCTGGAGTGAGGAAGTATCTCACTATTGTTTTGATTTTCATCTCTCTGATTACTAGTGATTTTGAACGTTTTCTTCATGTGTTTCTGGGCCGTCCAAATGTCCTCCTTTGTGAAGAGTCTTTTCATGTGTTTTTGCCCATTTTGTGATGGGATTATAAGTCTTTTTTCTTGTGGAGGTCTTGTAATATTCCAGAAACTTTGGCGATGAGACTACTATCTTAAATATTGTTGCCAAATGTTTTCTTTCCAGATCTGTGGGCTTTGTTATTACTCTACAAGAGAAAGGGGTTTTTAAAATTTATTTTCTTTTGTTTTATGCAGTCAGGGATATTATTTTAAGAAATCTCCAGTCATTGATCTTGTCTTTGCCTGGTTGTGGATTTTTGGCTATGTTTGCAAGCCTATTTATGTCATAGACCAGGGCTTCTCATTTGGTTCCCATTTGGGGTTTTACCTCTAGATCTCTGATACTCTTTGAGATATATATATATATTTATATTTATATTATTTATATATTTCCATTTCCATTTATATTTATATTTCCATTTCCATTTATACTATTTATACTTATATTTGTGGTTGTTGTTGATTGCCTTCGAGTTGAGTATGATTCATAGCAACCCTGTGAAAAAAGGCCCAAAGCCCCTCTACAACTATTGACATTTATCAAAGTTCAGAGAGTTTCTGGAGGTATATTATTTAGAAAGTGACGCCACTCCTGCTTCTAAATTGTCATAGTATGTTATGTGCCATTTAGTCATCTGTGATGTATAGCAACCCTATGTACAGCAGCTCTGAAGCCTTCCCTGTTCTGAGCCAGTCTCACTAATTCCAAGACACTAACCCCCAGTGCCCCAGTAACTGTATCAATCCAACCCATCTGGGGTCCCCCTCTCCTGCACTGTCCCTTCACCCTTCTGAATATGATGTCTTTCTCTAAGGACTGATCTTACCTGGCCACATGCCCAAACTGAGGTGGAGCTTCAAAATCCTGGCTTCCAAGGAGAGACATGGTTTCACCCTCTCCAAGACAGACTTATTTCCTTGACAGTCCATGGTATGTTAAGACTCTTCTATAACACCACCACTTGAAGGCATCTATTCTACACACACACACACACACACACACACACACACACACACACACGTGTGTGTGTGTGTGTGTGTGTCTGTGTGTCTGTGCATGTATTGTCTATGACTCGACAGCACCTAACAACAATAACAACGACAACATAGAGAGAAATACATTTGCCTAGTGGACAAAATTTATGCTACCAAGCCCAAGGTGGATGATTTTATTCTGTGTCCCTCAGGCCAGATTCAAGTTGGATTTTTTGTTTGTCTCTAACATAAAAATTCAAAGTCTCTGTAAATTTTCATTAAAATTAATAAAAAAAGAAAAGTTGGAGTGATAATAGGCATAGAGCAATGGTGTATGAAACATAATGTACTAATGATTGTATAAAATGCAAGATACAGGAATGAAACACAATGTATAGGAATGATAATGTAAATACATGAAGTATATGTTCAAAACATGATGTATATGAACGATTATACGGAAACCAATAAAAAATTTGACCAAAAAAATCTCTATGAAGACATTCTATAACTGTCATACATTGTAAGTATGAATTAAAATTGAGGTGATGTTGACTTTTAAAAAAATCAGTTTATTTCTCTGCTTTTGATACAATACACAAGAGTTCCCTGTTTCACATCATAGAATTTCACTCCCAAGTCTTTCTTGGGCTAAAAGGAGAGATTCCAGGAAAGTCAGGCACTAAGGTATTTGTTGTTGTTGTTATGTGCCGTCAGGTCGTCTGCGACTCATAGCAACCCTATGTACAACAGCCCTAAACCCTGCTCTATCCTGTGCCAATTGCACTGCCTCCGACACACCCATCCCGATTACCCGAGTCACTAAATCAATCCATCTCATAGAGGGTCTTCCCATCTTGCGCCATTCCTCCACCCTCCCAAGCATGATGTCCCTCTCCAAGGACCTGTCCCTCCTTGCAACATGCCCAAAGTATGTCAGACGAAGCCCCAGAATCCTTGCCTCCAAGGAGTTGCTTGGTTTAATCCTCTCCAGGATGAATCTGTTTGTTTTCTTGGCAGTCCATTCAATACTCTTCTCCTGCACCACAGCTCAAAGGCATCGATTCTCCTTCTGACCTCCCTAGTCATTGTACAACTCTCTGATACATAACAAGTGATTGTGAAGACCATGGCCTGTATCAGGCACACCTTAGTCTCTAGAGAGACACCATTGTGCTTGAGTACTTTAGAGAGGTCCCTAACAGCAGACTTTCCCATCACAATACATTTTTTTTTATTTCCTGACTGCTGGTGCCAAGAGTGTTGACCGTGGAGCCAAGCAAACTGAAGCTGTGAACAATCTCAATCTCTTCACCATCTATCCAGACACTGCCAATTGATCCAGTGGTGAGAATCTTTGTCTTCTTGACATTGAGCCTCAGTCCACACTGAAGGCTGCAGTCCTTGACCCTCCACAGCAAGTGCATGAGGTCCTCCTCAGTTTCAGCAAGCATGGTTGTGTCATCTATATAACACAGATTGTTAATAGATCTTCCATCAATCCTGATGCCAC
>NW_006400053.1:2799175-2803878 GCF_000299155.1 Elephantulus edwardii | reverse complement strand
ATTGTTCTGTAGTTTCCACACTCAGTTAGGTCACCCTTCTTTGGAAAATAAAGGGGAGAGGCGGGGGCAACGCTGACGCCGTCCTCCGTGGGATGGGCACAGGGGGCGGGGGGCACTGTTAGTTGCAAGCTGATTTTCTAAAACTGTTAGCTGCAACCTTTTCTGGAGGCTCAAGGGGCCTTGGGCTTCAGTCATCTCCACCACACAGGTACAGCAGGGCTTTCTGGTAGTCGCCCTTGGTGTCTTGCTGAATGAAGTAGTACAGGGACAAGCCTTGCTTTCTCTTGAATTCAGATTTAATTTTCAACATGTCCACTGCACTGCAGGAGACCATGATCATAATCAGGATCTTATAGCGAGTTCCCTTGCCCTTCATGGAGTCATACAGTCAGTCCACAAAGTATAGGGACTTGTTCTGGATACACTGGACCAGGTTCAGGAAAGCATTTTCCAAGTCTCCTCTCACTTCCTTCTTGATGCTTTCCAGCATGTCATAAGGACTGTAGCTCTCATACCTTTCAAACACTTTCTGCAGGTGGCACACACTGCGCTCTGTCATGATGCTGATCCACTTGGTCACATCAGTTCCCTTCCTCTTCACGCCAGCATCATACAGCTCCTGGGCTCCCGGGCATCCTGGTCAATCTGCTCATAGTCAATGATGGAGCCATCCTGTGCTCTTCTGCCCTAGGCGAGGGCAACCATCAGCTTGCAGAAGTCCCCACATGTGGCCAAAACAATGTCCTTCTCCAGGTCAGTCTTGTACATTTCCTTGTAGACTCTGTTGATTTCCTTCAGCTCCTGATTGGTCCTGGAGCAGATGATCTCAATGAGGGAATCCTCATCCGTCCCTAGTCCCTTCATGGAGGCTTTCAGATTGGAGGCTTCATACTGAGCAGGTGTTTTCAATAGGTCCAAAATTGCTGTCTCCAGGTTCCCAGATAAGGCTGACTTCAGTGCTGATGCAAGTTCCTTTTTGGTCCTTCTGTGGTAGGCGAAGGCAATATCCTGCCTCTGTTCATTGTTGCGGTTGGTCAAAATGTTGACGATGGTGACCTCATCCACAACTTTGGTCTTGACGGCTGTTTCAATGTTCAAAGCATCCTGCTCTGCATCAAAGTTGGAGTACGCCTTGATTGACCCGTATGTTCTTAGGGGTGTGGAGTGATCACCCTCCAAGCTGAGCTTGCAGAGAATTTCATGAACAGCAGGCATCTTGAAAGAAGCTGGGCCGGGCACCGAGTACTGTGAGCCTCCCCAGATGCAGAGCCCAAATGGAATTTTTTTTTTTTGTCAAACATTCTTCTCAGTGGTATATAGCACTGGTCTGTGAATTGCTGGTCTGAGGTAACTCATGTTTACTGTGATGTTAAACACTGTGACACTGATGTGCCAAATGCCATAATGGTTACCAATGGTGCACAGTGTTTGGTGGAGCTTCGCGATTAAAACAAGCTTGGGTGCTGGAGTGGCATCTACTTCTCAAATGTCTTCACTCTGGTAAATCGATGAACAGTGCTCAGGTCTTTCATTCATAGGGTCGCTATGTGTAGTCTATGACTCGACGGCACCTAACAACAACAATAATATATATATATATATATATATATATACGCACACACATATATCTGTCACATAATGTTCTAAATCCAAGCATTCAAATTGAGACAGACTAGGAAGAAGGATTAATAATCCACTTCTGAAATAGCAGGATTTTGAAAACAATACATACAACAGAGCACACTTAGACTAACAGATATAAATACTGAGGCTAAGCTCTCAAGTATGGAAACACATAGGATAAGGAACAACTGTAATCAGACACTAGTGATTGGAATATGTAATGTGAGAATCATGAATGTAGAAAAATTTGAAATTCTTAAGAAAGAAATTGAATGCAGAAATATTGACATACTACGTATTGGCGAAATGAGATGGACTGGCATGGGACATTTTGAGTCATATAATCCATATGATCTATTATGCTAGAGATGAAAAGTGAGGAAAATGGGATTGATTTCATAGTTAAAAGAGTCATTTCTAGATTCCTCTAGAAATACAATATTGGAGAATGACAGGATAATATCCATATATAATATCCAGTGAATACCACCATCATTCAAATATATACACCAACAACCTGAACCAAAGAGGAGGAAATAGATGATTTCTACCAACTTTTGCACTGGTCAGAGATTAATCGAGCATGTAATAAACATGCATTAATCATAATGAGTGACTGGAATACAAAAGTTGGGAACAGAGAAGAAGGATCAGTAGTTGGAAAAAATGGACTTGGTGAACATTTCATAAGAAACATAAATGAAGGGTATATGTATAGATATCACCTGATGGTATCCATAGGAGTCAGATCGATTACATCTGTGGAAGGAATCATTGGAGAAACTCAATATCAGCTGTGAAAACTAGGCCAGGTACTGATTGTGGAACAGATCACCAACTACTTATTTGCAAGTTCAAACTGAAGCTAAGGAAAATTATATCAAGTTCATGGGAACTAAAATTTGAACTTGAGGCTATCAAACCTGAATTTCAAAACCATCTCGGGAACAGGTTTGAGACCTTGAATACTTATAAACAGAAACCAAATGAGCTGTGGAAAGATAGCAAGAATATCATCAAAGAAAATGCAAAAAGTTATTGCAAAGACAGAGGAGAAAGAAAAGACCAAGATGGATGTCAGAAGAAACTCCAAGTATTTCACTAAAACACTGAGAAGCCAAAGCAAAGAGAAGAAATCAATATGTTAAGGAGTTGAATAGAAAATTCCAGAAGGCAGAGAGGAAAGATGAGATATTACAGTGAAATGTGCAAGGAGCTAGAGTCAGAAAATAAAAAGAGCCGAACTCACTCAGTATTTCTTAATGAAGGAATTTAAGAAGAAATTCAAACCTCAAGTTGGAATACTTAAAGATGCTTTGAACAAAATATTAAATAATCCAGGAAACACTAAAAGAAGATGGAGAGAGTATACAGAATCATTAAACCAAAACACAGAAGAATATCATGAAACAACGTGTGAGCAAAAGCCTGTGGTGACGAAGGAAGAAGTTTAAGCTGTTCTGAAAAAACTGGCAAAAACCAAGGCCCAAGGAATTGCTGGCATACAAATTTACATATTTCAACAAACAGATGTTGCCCTGAATGTGCTTGCCAAGCTATGCCAAGAAATCTTGAGGAAAACCACTGGGCCAAGTGACTGGAAGAGATCAATATTTGTTCCCATTCCAAAGAAAGATGATCTGAAAGAATGTGGAAATTATCAAACAATATCATTGATTTCATATGCAAGCAAATTTGTGCTGAGGGCTGTCCAAAAACAACTGGAAGAGCAAATCAACAGAGAACTGTCTGAAGTGCAGGCTGGGTTTAGAAGAGTCCATGGTACTAGAGATACTAGACCTAATGTCAGATAGATCTTGGCTGAAAGCAGAGAGTACCAGAGGAATGTCTATCTGTGTTTCATTGACTATGCAAAAGCAGTTGACTGTGTGGATTACAACAAACTGTGACTGACTCTGAGAAGAAACGGAATCCCAGAATAGTTGATAGTGCTTATGTTAAACCTAGACTTGGACCATGAGGCAGTTATCAGAACATAGCAAGGAAACACTGAATGGTTCAAAATTGGGAAGGATGTGTCTTACCTCCGTATCTTTTCAATCTATATGCAGAACAGATTATCCAAGAGGCTGGGCTCTGTGAGGAGGTATGTGGCATCACGATTGGAGGTAGGCTCATCAAAAATCTACATTATGCAAATGACATACTTTTGTTTGCTGAAACTGAGGAGGACCTAAAGCTCTTGCTGCAGAAAGAAGGTCAAGAATGGTAGTCTTCAATATGGATTGAAGCTCAATATCAAGAAAACAAAGATTCTCACCACTCGGATGACTGGCAGCATCATGATGGATGGTGAAGAGATTGAGATTATCCACACCTATTTTGCTTGGCTCTACAGTAAAAAATCTTGGTACCAGCAGCCAGGAAATTAAAAGACAAATTGTATTTGGAAAGTCTGCTGTCAGAGATCTCTCCAAAGTACTGAAGAACAACAATGTCAGTCTGGAGAATAAAGTGTGCCTGATACAGGCCATGGTTTTTGCAATTACTTGGTATGCTTCAGAACACTGGATAATGACTAGGAATGATACAAGGAGAATAGATGTCTTTGAGCTGTGATGCTGGAGAAGAGTATGGAATATACCATGAACTGCCAGAAGAACAAACAAGTTCATTCAAGAGAGGGTGAAGCCAGACTTCTCCTTGGAGGCAAGTATTCTGAAGCTTCTTCTGACATACTTTGAACTGGTTGCAAGATGGGATCAGTCCTTGGAGAGGAATATCATGCTTGGGAGGGTGGAGGGACAGCTCAAGAGAGGAAGACCCTCGAAGAGATGGATTGATTCAGTGACTGAGGTTTAGTTATATCAGAAACAACAAGATTGACACAGTATAGAGCAGGATTTAGAGCTATTGTACATAGGGTCGCTATGAGTTACAACCGACTTGACAGCACATAACAACAACAATTTTATAAACAACAACAATTATATATATATATCGATGAAAGAAGTTCACGCTGCTTTGAAGGAAATGGCAAAAAATAAGGCCCCAGGAATAGATGGTATACCAATTGACATGTTTCAGCTAACAGATGCTGCCCTGGATGTGCTCACCAA
>NW_006400053.1:2786628-2796390 GCF_000299155.1 Elephantulus edwardii | reverse complement strand
GAGGGACAGTGCAGGAGAGGAAGGCCCTCTATTAGGTGGATTGATTCAGTGACTGGGATAATTGGGATGGGAGTGTCAGAGACAGTGTGATTGACACAGGACAGAGCAGAGTTTAGGGCTGTTATACATAGGGTCGCTATGAGTCGCAGGCGACTCAACGGCACATAACAACAACAACAGTAACATGTTCATAAGTCATATTGATCTATAGTTTTCTTCTTCAGCGCGGTCTTTGGATTGAATGTTAAGGTTAGGCTTGCATCATAGAATTACTCTGGAAGTGTTCTTTTTCTTTTTAAAAAATAATTTAAATATGATGGTTAATGATTAATTTCTCAGTATTTTGTAACATTTGCTTATAATATCATTTAGGCTAAAACATTTTTTTGGGGTGGAGAGAGTATTTTGATGACTTACTCAATTTCTTCTTTTGTTATTGGTTTGTTCTAGTGTTCCTCTTCTATCTGTGTCAATTTCTATATGTTGTAGGTTTCTAGAAATTTATTCATTTCCTGTTGATTTTCCAATTGTCACAGTATGGGTTTTCATAATATTCCATTGTTATCTATTTTATTTCAACTGGTTCTATTATGATGTTAGCCCTTTCATTTCTTACTTGAGCTATTTGTGTCTTTCCTTTTGTTAATTTTACTCACGTTTGTCTGTTTAATTAACTATTGTAAAGAACCATCCCGTGGTTTTGCTGAAGACTTCAGTGGTTCTTCTCTTTTAAAACCCATTGTTTCCGTTATCATCCTTATATTTTCCTTTCTTCTAACATCTGTGGGATTAGTCTGCTGTTGTTTTTCTATTTGATGGATGTTGTTTATTTTGCTCCTTCTATTTTTGTGTGTTTGATTCTTGCTATGAACTGACCTTTGGAGATTGCCTTTGCTATGACTCAGGATTTTCATTTTCACTCATTTTGAGAAACTTTTTTATTTCAGATTTTATTTCTTCTGTAACCCTGTCATGCTCAAGTAAGTTGTTTTTTTCGCTTCCATATGGGCATTTTTCCTCTTTTATCATATTGTTATTAATTTCTATCTTTATGGTATTTTGATCTAAGAATATACTTTGTATTACTTAATTTTTTTTTAATTTGTCAACGGTTTCTTTGTGTCATATGATTGTGGTGAATTCTGGAGAATGCAACATGTTCATTGGAAAAGAAAATAAATTGAATATTTATTTTGTGAGGTACCCTTAATATATCTATGAAGTTCAATTGGCTGTTTGTATAATTCAGTTCTTCTGCATCTTTCTTGAATTTCTTTTGCACTGACTTGTCTTTTGTTGAGTGGTGTGTTGAAGTCTCCTAGTACTATTGTGATCTTCTCTATTTCTTTCTTCTAGTCTGATAACCATTGTTTTACATATTTTGCAACATGACTCAATAGCCAGAAAGGCATGTGTCAGGGATGCACCCTGTTCAGGAGACTGGTCTTTATGAAGAAGAATGTAGCATCAGAATTGGAGGAAGAATCATTAACAACCTGCTTTATTCAGATGGTACAACCTTGCTCACTGAAATTGAGGAATGTTCGAAGTGTTTGTACAGATGATCAAGGACTGAAATCTTTAATATGGATTGCATCTCAAAATCAAGAAAACAAATATTCTCACCACAGGGCCAATTTGCAGCATTATTATAGATGGGGAAGAGATTGAAGCTGTTAAAAATTTCATCTTTCTTAAATCTATAATCAATACTCTCAGCACCAGCAATCAAGAAATCAAAAGAACAATTGCTTTAGAAAAGCCTGCTGTCAGAAACCTCTCCAGAGAGCTGAAGAGCAATGGTATTAATCTAGAGACTAAGGTGTGCTTTATTTAGGCCATGGTCTTCACAATTACTTGCTGTGCATCAGAGAGTTGGAAAGTGGCGAGGATGACAAAGGAAGAATTAATGCCTTTGAGCTATGGTGCTAAAGATAAGTATTGAACATCCCATGGACTGCCAAGTGAATAAAGAGATATTTTCTGGGGAAACTGAAAGCAAGTTGGCCCTTGGAGGCAAGGATTTTAAAATTCAGTCTCATTAACTTTGGGTTTGTTGTCAAAAGAGGCCAGTCCTTGGAGAAGAACATCATGCTTTGATGGGTAGAGGGTCAGCATAAGAGAGAAAGACACTGGATGTAATGGGTTGATGAAGTGATTGTAGCAATGAATGGGAGGAGGTGGGTCAGAGATGCTGAGGTTGGCTTAGGGTTCAGATCTGTTGTTCCCAGGGTTCCTAAGAGTTGTAGTCTGCTGGACAACACATGAAAAGAAATAGTATCATTAGATGCATACATATTAACTAAGGATATGTCCTTTTGGTCTATTATGCCTTTACTCATTACATGCTCTTATCTCTTATAGTGGTTTTCATTCTGAAGTCTATTTTATTGTAGATTAGTACCGCTACTTCAAGTATCTTACAGATGTCATTGCTGGCTATATTTTTTTTCACCCTTTGAATTTTAGTCTAACTCGCTCTTCATTTCTTAAATGCGTCTCTTGTAGGAAATATATTTATAGGCTTTGTTGTTTTGTTTTTTAAAAAAAATATTCACTCTACTTTTTTTTGTCTCTCAGCTGGTTAATTTAAGCCATTTACATTGAGTGTAATTATTGAAACTTTTTGCAATATTCCTTTTTCTGTTGTTAGTTACTTTAGTCCATCCACTTTTCTCTGCTATCTCTGTATGAATGACTTCTCTTAGTATTTCTTATCGTATTCTTAGTATTTTCTTATAGTATTCTTAGTATTTCTTATAATGTTTTCATTAATTCCTTAAGTTCCTACTTTTCTTCAAATTACCTAATTTCTCCTTTGTATTTGATGGACACTTTCGTTGGGTACAGAATCCGTGATTGATAAAAATATTCTTTCAATCTGCTGTGTTTTTATTGTTGTTGTTATGTGACAGCATGTTGTCTGTGACTCATCGTGACCCCGTGTACCACAGCCCTAAAGCCTTCTCTGTCCTGTGCCCATCTCATTGTCTCTGACACACATACCTCCATTACCCCAGTTACTAAATCAATCCTTCTGATCAAGTGTCATCCTCTATTGCACTGTCCCTCCACCTTTCCGAACATGACATCCCTCTCCAAGGACTGGTCCTGCCTTGTAACATGTCCAAAGTATGTCAGAATAAGCTTGCCTCCAAGTAGCAGCCTGGCTTCACCCTCTCTAGGATGAACCTGTTTGCTCTCCTAGCAGTCCATGATATATTCAATACTCTTCTCCAACACCACATCTCAAAGGCATCAATTCTCCTTCTATCATCCCTAGTCATTATCTAGCTTTCTGATGCATATGGCCCAGATCAGGTGCACTTAAATCTCCAGACCAATATCTTTGCTCTTCAGTATTTTGGAGAGGTCTCTGACAGTAGAGTTTATCAATTCATTCTTAATTTCCTGGCTGCTGGTACCAAGAATGTTGTTTGTGAAGCAAAGCAAACTAAAGCAGTTAACAATCTCAATCTCTTCAACTTTTATCATGATACTGCCAATTGACCCTGTGGTGAGCATCTTTCTTTTTTGTGTATGCTATTCCATTGTCTTATAGCTCTCATGGTTTCTGCCAAGAAGTCAGAGCTTCGTCTAATGGGTTCTACCTTGTAGGTGAGTCTTTTTCTTGTGCTGTTGTTAGTGTTCTATCCTTGTCTTTGACTTTGGAAAGTTTTACACTGATGTGTTTTGAAGCTTTTCTTTTACGTTCTATTCTATTTGGCATTCATTGAGCTTCTAAGACATGTACTTACTAATTTTTCACAATGCCTGAAAATGTTTTCTAGTATCTCTTCCATACATTTTTCTCTGTGTTTTTTTTTGTTTCTGAAATTCCAATCATATGCATGCTGTTTTATTTGAAATTATCCCACATGATTCCATTTTTTTCTTCATTCTCCTTTTGCCTTCCCACTGTCTCTTCTTGTAAGTTCTCATTGATGTTCCTGTCTTATAACTTGCTGATCCTCTGTTCCATTTTTCTATTCTGCATTTCTTCCCCATCACGTTGCAACTTTCTCGATTTCAATATTGATTTGGATTGTATCCCCAGTTGATTAAAAAAAAATCATCTCCTTATTTTATATTGGTTTGCTTACAAAGTCCATTTACATTGTTGTTCACACTATTTTTCTAGAGGAAACATTACCTTTTCCTGGGAAACTATCCTCTTATGTCAGCAGCATGCTCTAAATGGAAGAGAAGATGTACTAAGCCGCAATAATTTAGTCCGGGTGCAGAAATTCAGGGAAAACAACTTTTCCTCAGAACCATATGAGGTAGGAAGCCTTCCCTAATACTAGTTCCTGGTATTTGGACTTAGCTACTCATAAACTCAAGAAATATTGGCTGCAACATAAGAAACTGGCAGTAGTGTGAGTTGTTCAGAATCACAGAAGTACAAAAGGCTTGAGACATAAGCCATCATATTAAGGGCTTAGATGGGGAAGAGAGGTGTTGAATGGCATTTGCAAGAAAGAGGTGGGCAACAACATTGAATCTATTGTCTGCTTCTATACTTAAGGAAATGTCTTTCATCTGTTCCTTTCTGTAAAATGTTTGTCAGATACTGTTCTAAATCTGAGCATTCAAATTGAGACAAGCTGGGAAGAAGGATTGGTCATCCACTCATGAAATTACAGGCCTTCAAAAATCCTATGTATACTAAAGCACACTTAAACTATCAGATATGGCAACTGTGGCTGAGCCCTCAAATATTGAAACAAAAAGAAGGAGGAACAATTGTAAGCAGACACCAGCGACTTGAATGCAGAATATGAGAAGCATGAATGTAGGAAAATTGGACATTGTTAAGAAAGAAATGGAGCACAAATATTGACATAGTAATATTGATGATTCATCCTGGAGAGGGTTAAACCTGGCTGCTCCTTGGAGGCAAGGATTCTGAGACTTCGTCTGGCATACTTTAGTCATGTTGTAAGGAGAGACCGGTCCTTGGAGAAGAACATCATGCTTGGGATGGTGGAGGGCAGGCACAGGAGGGGAAGGCCCTCTGGGAGATGGATTGATTCAGTGACTGGGGCAGTCGGGATGAGTGTGTTGGAGACAGTGAGATTGGCACAGGACAGAGCAGAATTTAGAGCTGTTATACATAGGGCTGCTATGAGTCGCAAGTGACTCGACGGCACATAACAACAACAAGGACAATATTGATGAAATGAGATGGACTGGAATGGGAAATTTTGGATCAGATGATCATATGATCTATTATGCTGGTGAGGAAATATGGAGTTGCTCTTAAAGTTAAAGAAGATATTTTTAGTTTTGTTGTTGTTACGTGCTGTCGAGTCTCTTGCAACTCATAGCCACCCTATGTACAACAGCCCTGTGAATACCACTATCATTCCAATATATACACCAAAAACCAGAGCCAAAAATGAGTAAATAGAGAATTTCTACCAACTTTTGCAGTTATAAATTTATCAAACATGCAATCAAGATGAATTAATAATAATAGGTAACTGGAATGCAAAAGTTGGGAACAGAAAAGCAGGATCAGTATTTGGAAAACATGGACTTGGTGACAGAAATGAAGCCGGAGATAGAATGATAGAATTCTCTATGATCAATGATTTATCCATTGAAAATAATTTTCATAAAAAAAAAACACAAACATAGTCTATACACATTTATTTCACCTGATGTACGCATAGGAATCAGATTGTTTACATCTGAGGAAAAAATCCCCAGAAAACCTCAAGGTCAGCAGTGAAAATTAGGACAGGTGCTGATTGTGGAACAGATCATCAACTACTCATATGTAAATTTAACCCAAAGTTAAAGAAAATTAACTCAAATCCACAGGAACCAAAATTTGACCTTGAATCTATCCCACTCAAATTTCAAAATCCTCTTTGGAACAGATTTGAGGTCTTGAACACCAATAGTGAAAGCCAGATGGGCTGTGAGAGGATGTCAAGAATATCATCCAAGAAGAATGCAAATGGTCTTTATAGACAGAAGAGAAAGAACAGACCAAGATGGATGTCAGAAAAGACTGAAAATTGCACTAGAGTACCAAGAATCCAAAGCAAAGGGAAGAAATTAAGAATGTGGAGAGAAGATTTCAAAGGACAGCATGGGAAGAAAAAGTAAAGTGTTTTAATGAAATGGACAAAAAGCTGGAATCAGAAAATCAAAAGGGTTAAACTTGCTCAGCATTTCTTAAGATAAAGAAACTGAAGAACAAATTTAAGCCTCAAGTCACAATACTTAAGGATGCTTCAGGCAAAATATTAAATAATTCATGAAGCATTAAAAGAAGGTAGAAAGAGTATAGAGTCACTGTATCAAAAGGAATTGGGTGACACAGAAGAATTTCATCAAACAACTTATCAGCAAGAGCTTATGGTGATAAAGAAGGAAAAATTTCAAGCTGCTTTGAAGGAATTGGCAAACAATGAGGCCCCAGTAATTGATGGCATAACAATTGATATATTTCAAGAAACAGACACTGCCCTGGATGCACTCACCAAATTGTGGCAAGAAATCTGGAGGAAAACAGGACAGCAAGTAATAAATGGAGAGGATGCGGTGAGATAGGAATCTTTTACATCGTTGGTGGCATTCTATAATGGCACAACTCTGGAAAGCAGTATGGTACTTCTTCATAAAGCTGAACAAAGAAATTCCATGTGACCCAACTATTCCATTGCTTGGAATATATCCCTCAAAAATGACAACTGAGGATCAAATAGAAACTTGTACATCAATGTTCATAGCAGCATTATTCACCATTGCAAAAACATGGAAACAACCCAGATGTCCAACCCAAAATGAATGGATTTAGAAGTTTTGGTACATTTATACAATGGAATACTATGCAGCATGCAGGAACAATCATTTTGTAAATTACTACCTAACTCGGAAGGGACTGGAGAACACTACTGACTGAACAAACTCAGTCCGACAAGAACAAAGACTGAATATAACTATCATTGTAGAATAAGTTTGAGGATCCCAGGCAGGGAGGTGAGTGGAAATAGAGGAGTGAGGATATGGGAGGGGAGGGTATTAATCATAAGGTGTACAATTCGATGGGTGGGTGGGGCGAAGGAATTGGAAAGGATCTTTTGTGAAAAACAAGGTATTCAAACTTTGTGAATAAATCAGAGTAATATTAAAAGAAATAATTTTAAAAAAAAGAAGTCTGGAAGACAACCACCTGGTCAACTGACTGGGAAAGATCTATACGCATTCCCACAAAAAAAAAAGGTGATCTGACAGAGTGAGAAAGTTATCAAAAAATACAATTAATACCACATGCAAGCAAGATTTTGCTGAAATTACCCAAAAACTACTGGAAAAGCACATTCTCAGAAAACAGCAAGATGTGCAGACTGAGTTTAGAAGAGGCCATGGTACTAGACATATTGTAGATAGTCTTAGATGGATCTTGGCTGAAAGCAGAGAGTACTAGAGAAAAGTATATCTGTGTTTAAATGACTATACAAAGGCATTTGACTGTGTGTATAACAACAAACTGTGACTGCCTCTGAGAAGAAAAGGAATCTCAGAACACTTGATTGTGCTTGTGTGAAATCTATAATTGGACCAGGAGGCAGTCATCAGAACAGAGGAAGGAATGCATTGTTCAAAATTGGGAAAGGTGTACACCAGGGATGTGTTCCATCTCCATACTTTTTTCGATCTATATGCAGAAAAGATCATCCAGGAGTCTGGGCTATATGGGGAGGAATGTGGCATCAGATTTGGAGGAAAATTCAGCAACAATCTACATTATGATAACACAACCTTGCTATCTGAAACTGAGAAGGACCTGATCCTCTTGCTGCAGAAGGTAAAGGATGGTAGTCTTCAATATGGATTGAAACTTAATTTCAAGAAGACAACGATTCTAATCATTGGATAGATTGGCAGCATCATGACAGACAGTGAAGATAATGAGATTGGTATTAGCATTAGTTTGCTTGGCTCGACAATCAACACTCTCCATACCAGCAGCCAAAATATCAAAGGACAAATTGCATTGGGAAAGTCTGCTGTCAGGGACCTCTTCAGAGCACAGAAGAGCAATGTCATCAGTCTGGAGAATAAAGTGCACCTGACACAGGTCTTCACAATTACTTGCTGTGCATCAGAAAACTTCACAATAACAAGGATTATTGAAAGAGGAGTGATGCCTTTGAGCTGTGTTATTAAAGAATATAGCATGAGCTGCCAGAAGAAGTAGGTTCACCCTAGAGAAGGTGAAACTAGAATACTCCATGGAGAAAAGGATTCTGAGGCTTTGCCTGATACACTTTGGACATGTTTCAAAGATAAATCAGTCCTCTGAAAAGGACATCATGTTTGGAAGAGTGGAGGGAGCACACAAGAAAGTCAGACCATCAATGAGATTAATTGATTCAGTGACTGGGATAATCGGGGTAGGTGTGTCAGAGACAATAAGGTTGGCACAGGATAGAGCGGGATTCAGGACTTTAGTATAAAGGATCGCTATGAGTTGCAAGTGACTTGATGGCACATAACAGCAACATCATTCTCATGTAATATTTATACTTATGATACTGAATTAGTTCACTCACCATAATGCTTTCTAGTGTTTCCATGTCTTTGTTTGTTTGTTTGTTGTACTGTGTTGGTTTTATACTTTCTGTGCTGTTATAATTTTTTCCCTTATTGCTCTTTACTTGTGGCTTCATTTCCCCCCCCCCTTTCAACTATTTCAGTACCAGTTTTTGGACCTCCACATCAATATAGTTTTTCTTCTTTCCTATATCTGAGATATTAATTCTTTCCTCAATCTGTTCTGCTTTTCCAGGAGAAGATGTGTTTCGTTTTTCAGTGTTTGAACTTGTCTGATGCTTCCTTGACATTATGTAAAGTGGATGAGGGTTGATGAATAGACAAAGGAGAGCTTGGAACTTCTCAGTAACCCTACCTTGTATTCTTCCCTTCTCAAGTCTCAGGGTTACTACTCAATATTGGTCTGTGCTAGAAGTTTACCTGGTTTCTCTTCTAAGGATGAGTGAGGAAGGCTTCTTTCTGAAATATCTTCTGTGTTGAGCTGGGAACTTCTGAGGAAGTATGGGGCCATAAAAAAGGCAATCTAGGATGTGCCTTCCAGTGTACTATTTTCATTACTGTAGTATTGCAGAATATTTTAAAATCAGAAAAGGTGAATCCTCATACTTTATCTTCCTTCTTTAGATTTTTTCAACTGTTGAAATTTCCTCCTCTTCTGCATGAATTTGAGAAACGGACACATAACAACAAAAACATACTATAGTAGTTTGTTGTGTTTTTTTTTTTAATTTAATAAGCCTCATGTTTATAGTCAACAAGATCTTGAGGAAGGCCTTTTTATTTAAATGTCAGTTGTTACTATATTATGGAGGAACCTTCTTCTAAATGGTACGGCACTCTTCTATCAATATGCTGTACTGAGGTAACCCGGGGTTGCTGTGATGCTGAACCTTGTGCCCTTCGGAAGTCTAATGCCCTAATAGTTACCAATGGTAGACAGTGTTTTGTGGTGCTTCCAGTAAGACAGGTTTGGAAGCAGGAGTGGCATCTACTTCCTAAACAACATGCCTCTGGAAACTCCATGAAATTTGATAAATGATGATAGTTATAGAAAGGCTTCAGGACTTTTGATGATAAGGTTACTATGAATTGTGCTTGACTCCACCGCAATTAACAATACCTTTAAAGAAGACAGTTGAAGTTTTTGATGAAAGTTTTATAATTTTTAAGTGGAATTTATATCTTAAT